>NC_053022.1:106561901-106861901 GCF_003073215.2 Triticum urartu
GTGATATTCTCTTCAACGGATTGTGCCCCGAAGAATTCAACAAAATCAGCCGCCTTGAGAATGCAAAGGAAATTTGGGACACTTTGATTGATATGCACGAAGGTACCGACTCCGTCAAGGAATCCAAGTGGGTTGTGCTTCAAAGCCAACTTGACAAGTTCAAGATGAAGGATGGTGAAGGTGTCGCCGAAATGTACTCTAGGCTTGCTCTCATCACAAATGAGATTGCCGGCTTAGGAAGTGAAGAGATGACCGATAAATTCATCATCAAGAAGATCCTAAGAGCCTTGGATGGAAAATATGATACCGTGTGCACATTGATCCAAATGATGCCCAATTACAAAGATCTCAAGCCAACGGAGGTGATTGGAAGGATTGTTGCTTTGTGGAAGACCCGGACACTATTCCAATGAGTGTACGGCTCCCTACAAGAGAAGAGAAGATTCTCCAAAAAGAAGAAGCAAAGGATCACCACCAAGAGAGAGAAGGAGTAGAGATGATCGTTATGAACGAAGATACTCACGGAGAAGCAAGGATTCGGAAAGGAAGGAAAAATCATCAAGGAGCTACACAAGACGAAGACATCAAGCTCATGTTGGTGAATGGGTATCCGGCTCCGACTCCGACAGCCACTCCGAGAGAAGTTATCACTCCGACTCCGAAGACACTCAAGATGAAGGTGTTGCCGGTCTAGCACTTGTGTCAACCAACTCCTACGACATATTTGACTCCCAAATGAAGGAATTGGAAGATGCTTCATGGCCAAAGGTCCTAAGGTAACACACCCCGAGTATGTTGATTTCAATAGTGATGAAGATGACTTGTTAGGTGATGATTTGATTGGTGACAACTCTAGTGATGAATACTATGATGAAAGACCAATTAATCATGCTAATCAAGATAAAACGAATGACAATGATAAGGAGAAGATTGAGGCTCTAACTAAAGAACTAAAAACCCTTAAGTTAGCTCATGACACTATCTTCGAAGATCATCGAGAACTTTTAAGGGCTCATGAGAAGCTACGCTTTGAAAAGCTCAATCTTGAGCAAGAGCATGAGTTCTTAAAGGCAATCAATGATGATCTCCGCAAGAAAAGTTCTTCTTACATTGCCAAGCGTTTACTCTTATCCACTTACATGCCTCAAGTCAAATCTAACGAGAAAGATTCTTCCTCTAGTAGTAACAATGATCATGCTAAATCCAATATTGTTGCTTCTAGTAGTTCTCTTGATTCCACTAATGATTCTCTTAGCCAAGTTACACTTGAGCAAGAAAATAGCTTATTGAAGGGAATTATAGAGAAAGGAGTGTACAAGAGCCTTGCCGGGAGTAAGCAATTCGAGGAAATTGTGCGCAAGCAAGGAATGCACCGGAAGAATCAAGGTGTTGGTTTTGAACGAAAGTTCAATGCCAATGGAGTTGAATGGGAAGAAGATCGATACCCCAAGACGAAGTTTGTCCCTCAACAAGAGAAGTATACTTCTTTCAAGGGGACACAAGCTCAAGATGATCTTCTACCACAAGACTACGAGCAAAAAGGCAAGGACAAGCTTTAAGAGGAAATTCATGCATTTGAAGAAGCTCCTAAGACCTTAGTCAAGTGGATTCCCAAGACTACTTCAAGTTCCACTTCATCAAGTACGACTACAACTCCAAGGATTCCCATCAAGATGATGTGGATCCAAAAGAAGAAGAACTAGAGAGTTCTTGAGGGTGACTCCGCCAACATACTTCACTCTTATCATTTTGGCAAGAACAAGTGCAATCAACTTCCACATCTTGCACTAGTTCAAGGAGTCACAAACCCTCTTGTTGGTAAGACAAGGGACAAGGTAACCTAAAGTTTTCATGGACATCATCTTTTGTGTGCATCACTCTATGTCTATGGATATCCTTGTTTGTTCCATGTGGGACTAACCCATGTAGGTATTGAAAGTGCAATTCACTCAAAAGGATAGCTCCAAGAGATCTACGTCAACATTGAGCATCCACATCTTCAATATCTACATGAAGTCATCATCGACAAAACCCAAGGTTAGTTCATCCCTCTTAGGGGGGATATCACATCTAGGGGGAGCTTTACTCTAAGACTTGAGCTAAAGCAACTCTAAAGATGTGAACAAAACAATGCTTTATGTAAAAGTGGTAACCCCACTTGAGCTTAAACGATGAGTATGACCTACGATCAAGTGTTCTCACTTGACTCCTAAGTCAATATACTCATATATAGATGACCTAGTCATCGCAATTTGCTTGATAGATGCTAGAATTGGTTGTGCATGCTTTGCCACATATTTCATTTGCTATCTTATTGTGTGAGCATGCTGATTGCATATTTTACTCATTCGAGGACATCCACTTGTTGCTTTGATTGTTTGGCTTTATCTTCTTTTGCCAAGTGGATGGACAAGAATGCCTAAGAACCTCCTCTAGCTATCTATGCTTTTCTCGTCTCAAACTCTATTCATGCTGCATCACAAAACTTGATCAAGTCAGATTCGAACCACTCTGTGAGGAGCGCTCGGAGTCCCTGATTCGTCATAGACTTAAACTTCCAAAACCTCTTTATGAATCTCGGTCTGACCGATACTCCATTTCGGTCCTACCGAGTTCATTAAGTTGATCTAGGTTTTTGATCTCGGTGCAACCGATTTGAACTTTTCGGTCACACCGAGTTGCAATAACTGCACACAGTTTTGCATCTCGGTGCCACCGAGTTGTTCCACTCGGTCACACCGACAGGGTTGGGCTATATATAGTGACGGGCAGAATTTTGGAAATTTCTCCGAAACCTCCTCGCCCGCGCGATAGCCTGCTCTGCCCTCGAGGTCTCCGGATCGTCTCCTTGCCGCCAGCAGCCTCCAGTCGCTGGTCTTCGCTGCCGTCAACGGATTTCTGCCCCGCCGTTGCCGCCGTAGCAAGTCCACGCCGAACTAGGGTATGGACTTGATCATTGTGCTATTCCTCAATCTGATTCCTAGCACATTGCGATCATCATGAATCTTGCCACGATTGATAAACTTCTATCCAGTCAAAACGCTCGTAGATTAGGTTTAATTCGAAAATTTTAGGGTTAGGTTTCCGCCGAAACCATCTCGGACCCACCGAGTTGAAAAACTCGGTCCCACCGATCTGGCTTTTGCCATTGCACAAGTTAAACTTGGTCTGACCGAGAATAACTTATCGGTGCGACCGATTTTGGAATTCTGTGAAACCCTAGCAGTCTCGGTGCCACCGAACTGTGACTCGGTCTGACCGAGTTCACCAGTTCTGGTGCCAAAACTGCTTCGGTGTCACCGAGTTTGAAAATCGGTAGATCCGAGATGCTTTCTGTGGAAAACTAAAACTAAGTTTTTGAATTAATCTTTTGCAAAAATCTCTGCTTTTTGTGATGCTCATCCACTCTATCTCTTCTATAATCTATTCACAGGGTCAGCAGTCAGTTTGCAACATGTCTGATCAAAGTGACAGCCAGAACCTCTCAGAGCAGCAAGTTGTGATGAGTGAGGGCACTAGCCCCTCAAGTTCTTCTGATGATGGCAGCAGGAGCACACCCAGCAATCTGCCTAAGGCTGCCACACGTCAAAGGAAGAAGAGAACGTCTGATTCTGAGGATGAAGACTATGTGGCAGAGGAAGAGGCCACTTCCAAGAGGGTTGAGCCAGCTCAAGGCTCAAAGCCAGGCCTGAAAATCAAGAGGCCAGCAGGCAGGCAGCCAATGTCAAAGGCTAGAGCCTCAACTGAGAAGCCTGCACCTGCTCCCATTGAGCCCATTTCTGCTGAGGGTAAGAAGAGGAAAGAGAGAGTAAAGAAGACTGTAGCCAAAGTGCTTGGGAGAGCCTCCATCATGGTAGAAGAGGAGGAGGAAGAAGAGGTTGCTGCACCAGCACCCAAGGCAGCCAAACTTATGGGAGATGCCATAAGGTCAGGGAGAGCTGCATCCAAGCCCAAGGAAGCTCCTAAGGCTGCATCTAAGCCTAAGACAGCTCCAAAGAGAAACACAAGGAGTATACCTGCTGCAGAAAAGAACAAGGCCCCAGTGCCTGAAGCTATTGAAGAAGAGGAAGAGAGTGTCCTTCGGAAGCTCAAGCCCAAGATCCCAGACCACAACGATGCTCATCCTGTGGCTGAGGACATGAAGCTCAGGAGAGACTCAGGGCTCAGGAGATGGAGAGAAGCAGATCCATATGCTTCTAGGAGAAGGACTGCCGTGGACTACAAATTTCACAGAAAGGAGCAACAAGATTTGTATGAGACTGTTTTTCTTGACAAGAAGCCAATCGTTTGTGACATGAGATGGGTCGACTGGACCTATATCAAGGAGAATGAAGAGCACTATCCAGGAGTTCAGGACAGCTTTAGAGTGTGTGGAGTAGAGGACTTTGTTGGGCAGAAGCTCACAAAGTGGAACAAGGAACTCATCATGCAGTTCTACTCCACAGCTCACTTTTATCCGGATGGAAGGATTACATGGATGTCAGAGGGTACAAGGTACCAATCTACAGTGGCTGAGTGGGCACAGATCATCAATGCCCCATAAGAGCAAGATGAGGACTTGGACATCTATGCCAAGAAGAAAATGGACCATAACTCCATGTCCAACATGTACAAGGAAATTCCCAATGAAGCTCATATATACCCCTCCACCTCCTTCTCATTCGATGAGAGAGCCACCAGAACACACACACCATTCCTACTCATATGTTCTGAGAGAAAACCACCTACTCATGTGTTGAGATCAAGACATTCCATTCCTACCATATGAATCTTGATTTCTAGCCTTCCCAAGTTGCTTTCCACTCAAATCTTCTTTCCACCAAATCCAAATCCTATGAGAGAGAGTTGAGTGTTGGGGAGACTATCATTTGAAGCACAAGAGCAAGGAGTTCATTACCTACACACCATTTGTTACTTCTTGGAGAGTGGTGTCTCCTAGATTGGCTAGGTGTCACTTGGGAGCCTCCGACAAGATTGTGGAGTTGAACCAAGGAGTTTGTAAGGGCAAGGAGATCGCCTACTTCGTGAAGATCTACCGCTAGTGAGGCAAGTCCTTCGTGGGCGTTGGCCATGGTGGGATAGACAAGGTTGCTTCTTCGTGGACCCTTTGTGGGTGGTTGCTTCTTCGTGGACCCTTCGTGGGTGGAGCTCTCCGTGGACTCGCGCAACCGTTGCCCTTGGGTGGAGCCCTGTGTGGACTCGCGCAACCGTTACCCTTCGTGGGTTGAAGTCTCCATCAACGTGGATGTAGGATAGCACCACCTATCCGAACCACGGGAAAAACATCCGTGTCTCCAATAGCGTTTGAAATCTCCAAACCCTTCCCTTTAGATTCTTGCAAGTTGCATGCTTTACTTTCCGCTGCCAATATACTGTTTGCATGCTTGCTTGAATTATGTGATGATTGCTTGACTTGTCCCAAAATAGCTAAAATCTGCCAAGAACTAAAAGTGGGAAAAGGTTAAGTTTTTATTTGGTCAAGTAGTCTAATCACCCCCCCTCTAGATATACTTTCGATCCTACATCATCCTCTTCTGTTGTTTCCGTGCTTAAGAAGTTCATCGTCTGATGTTTCATTCATAGCCTATATGACAAGTCGGGTAGGTTAGACGTGAAACCATATGATCTTCCGACCAACTCATGATATTAGGTCGTGATTGGATCGTCGTTTTCCAACCAAAACCTCTTGTAAAACTGACGCTTGTAAATTAAAGCAGATGGTCTCGGGCGAAGGCGCTTGGTTGGTCGATTTCGACTAGTAAAATATCGGAAGTACTTGACACATGATAAAAACGCTGAACGACACTCGGACGATTGCTAACCCAGCCGTTAGCTGTTGTTTCAGCCTTGCCCATGGATGGCATGATGCGCACGTCATGCATGTATCGTCTGGTAATGTCGTCCATATAGCAGTGCTCGTAAAATATACACTGGTCTCTCAAATTACACGCGTAACCCGCCAGTTTTACTTACAGACCTCGGGCCCTCGGTTTCATTACGCCTGTATTTTACGCGTTGTTTTCGATGACGAGTAAATTACACTTGTATGTTAATACAGGTTTGAAATAAACCAGAGCTCCCAAGCGCGGCCTTACCGTTTCATGCCATCTTAGTTTCTCGAAGGTGCTCATAGGTGTCCGATGATCCTGGCTTCCTGAATGAGTAGCGGGCGCTGTATCAGACCATCCGTAGGGCCCGCGAGGCCCTCTCCATTGTCCTTCGAGTTGTTGCGCTCGCTGTGGCACCGAGCATTGTTAACATCGTCAATGAACATGAGGATTCAGGAGATGACTTTATTTTGACTGGATGACACTAGGGACCCACTAGGGCCATAGCCGTACGTACGCAAGTGCCTCCTTATTATGTACAACTATATTTTTTTTTGCTTTCTCCTGGTTTCCTGACATCACGGTCCCACACCATTGTCAACCTATGTAGTCAATATAAACGAGAGAATTGCACAAGGTGCGGCCGATAGCTGGGACCAAGCAGCTCGAGCAGTATTTGTGTTTTTGAGGCGTGAGCACTGCAGAGTTTTTCTTGGCGATGATTTCGTTGTTGTTCAGAGGAGAGCAGGGTATTAACTGGGCGGGCTGTGGCCCGTCTAGCCCAGACCAGATATCCAGCCCAAATACTAATTTTTCAAGATGAAAATGGCTAGCCCATCTATACATCTTTTTGAGGAATATCTAGGCAAGGTCAACTTGTTATTCTCCACCCCGCTGGGCTGCAAATCTTTCCTAGGAGGGATGCATTAGGCTTAACAGGAAAATGGGCTTTAAAAATAATAAATGGGATGTAATTATAAAAACTGGGCAGTAACTATAAAAAAAATGCACCAAACACAAAATTAGTTTATAAAATATTATTTATGGATTTTGAAAATCTTAAATTTTCATTGTTGCGCGCGCAATGTTTCGTTGGATTTTTACCTAATACAAATTTATATTTAATCTGACTAGAAATTTCGGGATAAAAATATTTTGGAGCCCATCAAAATATGTGAAATTTTATTGAATTCTGTCTTCAACGGTTCGTTGAAATTATTAATCATTGTCCTAGCTAGAAAATGGGCTATACTTTTAACAAACTGTAAATGGGTTGTTGTAAATTCCATTAGAATTCCAAAATGGGCTGTCCATTCTTACAAAATGCAAATGGGCTATAAGTTCTGTGCCACACACTTGTGGGCCTACTAAGTGACGCATCCCCTAAAAAAATAAGTTGACGCGTATGCAAGGCTTTGCCAACTTATTATAGTCAACACACGGTTCTAGCAGTAGTAGCCATTGGATGTCTATCCAACGGATGTCGTGCTTCTTTTTCAATCTCGGATATTCTTAACTTCGGCCGCCCAAAAAATGATTCCTCCCACTGACATCTGGGGCACACCGTTTCAGAGGCTGACCTATGGGCCTACTAAGTTGGAGCGTACCAAGGGCTTTGTCAACTTAGTCAATAATAAAAGTTTCTAGCTTCAGTGACCGTACGATGTCCATCTAATGGCCGTAGTGCTTCTTCAACCTCTGGTCTTCTTGGTCCAGCCGCCCAAAGCAGCGCCGGTCGTGCCGCCTGCTCCTGCCTCCCGCGGCCGGCTGTGCTGCCGCGGAGGCCTCACCGCCCCCATACTACTCCCACCGCTGGCCAGGCCATCCCTCCACTCACCCACACCCCCTGTTATTCTGTGGCGACGGCAGCCTCACGCCGCAGCCAAACCAGTGAACCCTCGTACTCCTCAACACGCGAGCTTCCACTGTTGCGTCTTCCCCGGCTCCGCGTCGTCCCCTTTCTAGGCCTCGCCATCGTCCAGACCACTGCCCTGATGCTCTCGGCGCGGCGTGGTCAACGACCGACTTCCATCGGAAGAGTACTATACGTGGAGAGGCTGACAGCTGGGTCTAGGCGGCCGCAAGGAAGTGCCTCCTTATTACACGCAAAATAATTATTCCTCCACCTTACAGCAGGGACCCACCGGACGGGCCACCTTATTTTGCAAAAAAAAAAACGTTTCCCCCCTGACTATTCGGACCCACCGGACGGGCCAGCGTATTTCGCAAAAAAAACGTTTCCCCCGCTGTCAGCTCGGACCCACCGGAAGTGCCTCCTTATTACGCACAAAAAAAATGATTACTCCCCCTGCTAGCTGGGACCCACCATGGTGGGAGGCTGACTTGTGGGCCTACTAAGTTGACTGGGACGGTGGCCTTTGTCAACTTTAGTCAATATGAATGATTCTAGCTCCAGTGACCGTACGATGTCCATCCAACGGCCGTAGTGCTTCTTCAACCTCTGGACTTCTTGATCTAGCCGCCCAAAGCAGCGCCGGTCGTGCCGCATGCTCCTGCCTCCCATGGCCGGCTGTGCTGCTGCGGAGGCCTCACCGCCCCCTACTATTCCCACCACTGGCCAGGCCCTGCGGCGACGGCAGCCTCACACCGCACCCGAACCAGTGAACCCTCGTACTCCTCTCCGCGCGGGCTTCCACTGCCGCGTCTTCCCCGGCTCCCCGTCGTCCCCTTCCTAGGCCTCACCGTCGTCCACCGCCCTGGTGCTCTCGGTGCGGCGTGGTCAACATGGTCAAGGAACGACTTCCATCGGACGTGGACTGTACGTGGAGAGGCTGACAGCTGGGTCCACGGCCGCAGCAAGGAAGTGCCTCCTTATTACGTGCAAAATAATTATTCCTCCACCTAACAGCGGGGACCCACCGGACGGGCCACCGTATTTCGTGAAAAAAAACGTTTCCCCCTGACAGCTGGGACCCACCAGCTACACCTTCGCACGCAAGGAAGTGCGTCCGGGTAAAAAAACAAAACGACTCGCCCCCCTGACTGCTGGGACCCACCAGCTACATCTTCGCACGCAAGGAAGTGCCTGACAGTCGGGATCCACCTGGTCGAAGCGTACTGTCGGAGTAATTGGACACGGATACCCCGAAGACGGCAAGACAAGAATTCAAGACATCGGGCCTAGCAAAGCCCCTCAGTCCAACTACCTGGCCGGCGGCTGACTGCTGGCTGCTGACTGCTTCACCAGGCCGACTGCTGGCTGCTGACTGCTCCACCAGGCCAACTGCTGGCTGCCGACTTCCCGGCCGCCCCAGGCCGGCTGTTGGCTGCTGACTGCTCCACCAGGCCGGCTACTGGCTGCTGACTGCTCCACCAGGCCAACTGCTGGCTGCCGACTTCCCGGCCGCCCCAGGCCGGCTGTTGGCTGCTGACTGCTCCACCAGGCCGGCTACTGGCTGCTGACTGCTCCACCAGGCCAACTGCTGGCTGCCGACTTCCCGGCCGCCCCAGGCCGGCTGTTGGCTGCTGACTGCTCCACCAGGCCGGCTGCTGGCTGCTGACTGCTCCACCAGGTCGGCTGCTGGTTGCTGACTGCTCCACCATGCCGACTGCTGGCTGCTGACTGCTCCACCAGGCCGACTGCTGGCTGCTGACTGCTCCACCAGGCCGACTGCTGGCTGCTGACTGCTCCACCAGGCCGACTGCTCGCTGCCGACTTCCCGACCCCCCAGGCCGGCTGCTGGCTGCCGACTGCTCCGCCAGGCCGACTGTTGGCTGCCGACTGCTCCAACCAGTCGGCTTTCTGAAGTCAACTGGAGCCTAACGCGACCCTGACGTGACGACCGTACCTGAGCACTGTACACGCGACACCCCAACCATCATGTACAGTGACACTTGTCCCTATGCACTATTTATGAAGTGACTCAGGGACAAGTGTGACACCCCACCATGCCAATAGCTAGCTAGCTACCATGCCTACATAGCTTAGATAGTAAGCTAGCTCCACACTATATATATCCATCCATCCACCCTCACATGCACACACGCATGAGCATACACATGCTCACGGCCATGAGCCATGAGCATGGCCGGCCACTAGAGCATGCCACATACATGCATATATGAAACCAGATGCCTGTGGCACTGCTTTCAGATACAGCTCCAGGAGCAACTCTATACCAGATATACCAGATATACTCAGACATGCAGGAGTAGGGGTGTTATCTCTCCGGAGAGCCCTGAACCTGGGTAAACTAGCGCGTGCTACTCGCATACCTGTCCCTGGATATTCAGGCAGCAGTCTTGCCCACACACGAAGCCACCTTGTGGGATATGCCGTCTTGCACCCCCCCCATGAGAATACCATGACATTTGGCGCCCACCGTGGGGCGGTACTATGCTACCGCGCTGCTGCTGGTTTCGTAGTCTGGGCGGGACCCTTTTTTCTTCATCGCCTCGGCCGCGGTGTCGCGCCGTCTCTCCAGTAGCGCTCGGGGGCTCGACATCGACCCGCCCCCAGAGCGGCCACGAGGGGTGGCGCGTCCTCGCCGTTGGCCTCTTCGTCATCACCACTGCAACGCTGGCCGTCCGTCCGCGTGCGCGCCGCGCCGGGCCTCGCTTCGGCCGGCTGCGTTCATCCACGCGCCGCTCGCATATGCTCCCCTCGGCGCTGCGCCTTGTTCCGGCCGGAACGCGCGTTCGCTCCTCCATATACTATCTATGCAAGCTAGCTAGATGCGAGTCAACAATGTTCAAACCATTAGCCAAATACACTAGCAAGATACTACCCAGTCTACCCCATACACTACCCAAAAATCCCTCGGATGCAAGTCAGACGCGCCCCAGACGATGGCCATACCCAGATAATGGTCAGATACTAGCCATGCATTAGTCAGACAATGCCCAAACGCTTCCAATATCCATGGCGTTGCTGTCTGGTTGTAGCTGCTCCCGCTGCATCCTCCCTCAAACGCCACCAGAGGAGGAGCCCCTCGCACTTGGGGCCACGCCCTGCCTCCACTGCTGTTTCGTCCTTCAGCGCGCAACCGCGCCATGGCCGCTACCTCCTCCCCCACGATCTTCAAACACCCCGCTCCACCATAGCGCTCTACTCCAGCCCGCCAGCCACTGCAGCAGTCGGCCTGGTCTCCACGCCGGCTCCAAGTCGCCTCCCCAAGCTAGGCCGCATCCAACCTCGCATCGGCTCCCCGACGCCGCCCTGGGCTTGGCCGGGTTCGGCCCCATCCGCCGGCCGGATCCCCCGCTCCCTTCGCGTCCCGGACGCCGACTCGCCCGATCCCCGGCTCCGCCCGCGAACCCGGTGACTCGGCCGGCTAATCCAGCCTCCCCGAGGCCCTCCTCCTCGCCAGGCCAAGCCTGCTGCCCGGCTACTTTGCGCGCCATCTCCGCCCGCGGCGCCGGGTTCGACTGCTCCCGCACAGTGCCGGGACCGGGTCCGGCTTCCCTCCTCCGACTCGGCCGCGCTCGCTCGCCGGCTTCGCGCGACCGACCCGTCCGACGCCCCGCGACCCGGCCACGCCGGCGTCCCGCGACTCGGCAACACTGGCTCGCGCCCGCATCCCAGCGCGCTGCTCCAACCCCGCGCAGGCCGGCTTCCTCCCGCGGCCCTCCGCCTCCTCCACGAACCCGGCCGGAGCCGGCTTCTCGTCTGCCGCCTCCCACGCCCGCCCCTATGTCCGCACGCGGCCGATGTACTCCGCCTCCATCATGGGCTCCCTGTGGTCCTGCTCTGCCTGGCCGCCTTCACGCGCACGCGCCCGGGTCGCACGCTCCGTCCGCCTCGCCGGGTCCGTCTCTGTCCTTTAGCCGGCCATCCAGCATCCCGTCCGCCGGCGGGGCTCGCCCGCCGACCCTCGGCGTCCCGGACGCCGGCTCGCCCGACCCCGTTCGGCCCCGCGCCTGGCCGGGTCCGGCTCTGGGTCGCCGCGTGCGCCCTGCTCCGCGGCTGTCTGGCCGTTTGAAGAAAGAAAAGTCAGAGGAATGAGTCGGACACAATAAAAAAAAGAGGCCGGGTGCTAAAAAAGAAAGAAAGAAGTGGAGGGCAGCTTCTCGCGCGCGAACCGGCTAGAAAAATCAAGGGCCGTTTGCCCAGCCGACTGGCTAAGAAAACAGTACGTCTGGCTCCCCGCATGGAGTCGGACAGAAAGAGAAAAAAAGTGAGAGAGTTGTGCGTTCGACTCCACGCAACCGGCTGGAATATGCGTTCGACTGCCAGATGTGCGTCCGACCGCTGACTGCCTGGCCGGCTGCAAAGAGTCCGATTGCTGTGTTGGAGTCCGCCTGCCCAACCGGCTGAGGAAGAAAAAGAAGAAGACAAAGTAGTTGCTGGAAGATCCGGCCCGACTACTCAGCAGTCGGCCCAGATCTCGGGGGCTACACCCAGCGGGTGCGCTGACGCACCCCCGCGAAGAAGAAGACAAAGTAGTTGCCAGGAAATCCGGCCTAACTACTCAGCAGTTGGCCCAGATCTCGGGGGCTACACCCAGCGGGTGCGCTGACGCGCCCCCGCGACAAAGAAGACAAAGTACTCACCGGGAGATCCGGCCCGACTGCTCAGCAGTTGGCCCGAATCTCGGGGGCTACACCCAGTGGGTGCGCTGGCGTGCCCCCACGGAAGATTGCAAACAAAAGAAGAGTTTTGTCTGGTTGCCAACAGCCGACAGAAGAGAAAAAGAAGAAAAAGGGCGCTGCAAGATGCCTCGCCGCCTGGCCGGTCGAGCCTGACCGGCCGGGACCCCCCTTCGAGCACCCGGAGGCTCGAAGACTACACCCAACGGGTACGCCGGCGCGCTCCGCAAGCGCCGAGCCGTGCCGGCTGTCTTCGACAACGACCGCGACTACACGAAAATCAATATGAGCTCCTCACCCATATATTTTTTGCACCACGCAAGCACGGATAACCCCGAGCGAAGCTCGGGGGCTGTCTCCTCGTTTTATTACAGTAGCATCACTGTTTGCCCCGGCGCCAGCCAGAGTTGGCCCGAGGGCTGGCCGCTTGGCATGAGACATTAGATCCCGCAGACGGCTTAATACTATGCACAGTACCAAAGGCCCACTCTTAGTCACAGACCGCAGAGTGGATGTCCGACTAGCAAGAGTGAACGCTGGATGCCACCCACGCGAAAAACGTCTGGGAAGAAAAACGGTTCGGGCGACCCGGTCGTTTCCTTTACAAGTATCTACTCGGTTGAATCTGCTCTCAGACTCTGAGTACCGTACACTCCACTTCGCGGCCCACTCTCAGCCACAGACCGCAGAGCGGTTGTCCGGCAAGCAAGAGCACAAGCCAAAAAGCGGAGGGAACACGAAAAAGATTAAGGGGGCTCGGACGAAACTGAGTCGGCACCCCCCGCATAAAACTTGCAATGCTAAAAGAAAACATTTGATATATCTGCGTGGACAACTTTGTCTTTTTCATGATCATTTCCATGAACAGTCGCCAAAAAACCTCCGCCCAACTTTGCCAAGTTGCCCGGAGGCTTGGGGGCTACTGTCGGAGTAATTGGACACGGATAGCCCCTCAGTCCAACTATCTGGTCGACGGCTGACTGCTGGCTGCTGACTGCTCCACCAGGCCGACTGCTGGCTGCTGAGTGCTCCACCAGGCCGACTGCTGGCTGCCGACTTCCCGGCCGCCCCAGGCCGGCTGCTGGCTGCTGACTGCTCCACCAGGCCGGCTGCTGGCTGCTGATTGCTCCACCAGGCCGGCTGCTGGCTGCTGACTGCTCCACCAGGCCGGCTGCTGGCTGCTGACTGCTCCACCAGGCCGGCTGCTGGCTGCTGACTGCTCCACCAGGCCGACTGCTGGCTGCGGACTGCTCCACCAGGCTGACTGCTGGCTGCCGACTTCCCGGCCGCCCCAGGCCGGCTGCTGGCTGCCGACTGCTCCACCAGGCCGACTGTTAGCTGCCGACTGCTCCAACCAGCCGGCTTCCCGAAGTCAACTGGAGCCTGACGCGACCCCGACGTGACGACTGTACCTGAGCACTGTACACGCGACACCCCAACCATCATGTACAGTGACACTTGTCCCTGGGCACTATTTATGAAGTGACCCAGGGGTCAAGTGTGACACCCCACCATGCCAATAGCTAGCTAGCTACCATGCCTACATAGCTTAGATAGTAAGCTAGCTCCACACTATATATATCCATCCATCCACCCTCACATGCACACACGCATGAGCATACACATGCCCACGGCCATGAGCCATGAGCATGGCCGGCCACTAGAGCATGCCACATACATGCATATATGAAACCAGATGCCTGTGGCACTGCTTTCAGATACAGCTCCAGGAGCAACTCTGTACCAGATATACTCAAACATGCAGGAGTAGGGGTGTTATCTCTCCGGAGAGCCCCGAACCTGGGTAAACTAGCGCGTGCTACTCGCATACCTGTCCCTGGATATTCCGGCAGTAGTCTTGCCCTCACACGAAGCCACCTTGTGGCATATGTCGTCTTGCACCCCCCCGTGAGAATACCACGACACGTACGTAGCATTGTCATTCTGGTCGCGAAAGTGTATGTACATATATACTGGTCGATGTAGAGGCGCGCACGTGTCGTAGTAGAGGCGCGCACGTAGCATGTACACGTACGTACAACGGTCAGGGTGCAAGAAATAAAATACGGCCACGTATGTGTAGATACGGGCGGGGTATCGAACGCCTACTCACGCATACGTACGGCGAGGGCTCGTGTACATGGCTGGGTCGGAACGGAGAAACAGCGTCGTCGTCGTGTTCATGGGGAGGCAACGAAATGCGTCGTGTTCATGGGGAGGCAACGGAATGCGTCGTGTTCATCGGGAGGGCTTGGACGGAATAGGCGATGGAAACGAGGCCTGGCGTGCCGCAGAACGGAGGAAACGGCCTTGTGTTTGACAGGCCACGTTCGAAACGGGATCCTATTCATCGGGAGGGGTGTGGCGTACAGCAAAACGGAGGAAACGGACCTCCTACGGTCGAAATGGGGGTCCTGTTGATCGGGAGGGGTGTGGCGTACCGCAAACGGAGGAAACGGACCTCCTACGGTCGAAACGGGGGCCCCGTTGATCGGGAGGGGTGTGGCGTACCGCAAAACGGAGGAAACGGACTTGTGTTGGAGCGCTACGGTCAAAACGGGGGTCCTGTTCATCGGGAGGGGTGTGGCGTACCGCAAAATGGGACTCCACGGGATACTGTTAATCTCCACCGTCGACCTCCTCCAGCTTCCACGGGCTCCTGTTCATCCAGCCTCCACGGCTCCTGTTCATCCAGCCTCCACCGCGCGCTACTCCACCGGCTACTGTTCAACCACCCCTCCACCGTCTACTGTTCATCTAGCCCTCCACACCACGGGGTCCTGTTCAACCACCCCTCCACGGGCACCCCCCCACCGTCTACTGTTCATCCAGCCCTCCACCACACCACGGGGTCCTGTTCATCCAGAGGCAATGCCACCGCTCACTGTTCATCCACCCCCCCCCCCGCAACGCTCACTGTTCATCCCATAGATCGGCTTCAGTTAGCAGCAGTAGCGAAGGAATCGCTCGATCGGGTTCAGTTAACAGCCATCGATCGATCGCTCTGGTTCAGTAACGCGTAGCCTGCAGTGCAATCTCTCGGGTTCAGTTACAGCCAACGCCTCGCACACACGCACGTACGTGTACGAGAGAAACGCGCATTGCTGGGCCCCGACCTCCCACCATAACTGGGAACTCCCCGAAATTTTCCTCCCCCTCGCTTCTACCATGGTTTTTTCCGTCATAGACGGCCCAAAGAATGTCATGCAGCTGCGTCTCCGGCCCGCCCAGGACGAAAAGCCCATTTTCTGTCATGATTTTTGTCATAGAAGTAGGAGGCCACCACATCTATGATGATATCGGGTTTTGTCACAATTATCGTCATAGAAGTGTCATATGTATGACAGAAAAAAAATTCGTTCGGCCCAAAAGGTCACGGATGTGTCTTTTTTTGTAGTGATGCGAGGGGGAACCATGGCTTAGGGATGCGCTTGTCCGAAATGTGGTGTAAGTTATGAAAGTACCCCCACCGATTTGAGCTAGGCGGTTCTTTATGTTCAGGGGTATCACGGGCATTCCACGTGTCGGGATTTCGTAGGAGGTGGGAGTTTTTGCGCGTTTTGTCATTTTGGGATAGCAAGGCGCGGGTTGAGATGGAGGGAGTTTTCGGAGGACAACGAGACAAAGATATATCTTAAATATTTCAAGGTAAGAAGGCGCAGGTTGAAATTTCTGGACAAGCCTAACATGTACTGTACCAAATCAATTCGCACTTCCCTTGATGAAAAAACAAAAAGAAATCAATTCGCACCACACAAGAGAGTCTAGTCCCGTGTATTGTACCAAATTGACTCGCACTACAAATGCCATTAAAAACTTTGAATTCACGTTATGTTCAATTAAAATATTTCACTACGTGTATAATGCATGCAACCTGCTACTCAAATGAACATTTTAGTGCATCCCAAACGTATATACTACTGCTTCAATATGAACTAAATCTGAATTTGTTTATCTATTTGAATGAGATCTAGAATCATGATTGTTGTGAAGTTAAACCATTTGAATTCATTTCTCTATTTTAATAAGATCTACAATCATCATTATTTTCAAGCTAAACCATCGTTTGTGTATTATCTTCACAACACACCACATGATTACTGTCGAGTTAGATATGAACTATGTGGACTATATGAACTCGAACTCGACTTTTTGAATCCACTTTATGTTGATTTCAAATCATTGTACATTTGAATCTCTAGCTAGATCTTCATAATCTAATGCATGTCTCATATGTATAATGTGTTTATCACAAAATGTATGGTGCCCTGCCCCCTACGCCTACAAGTATTTAGATGGGAGTTGCAAATGCCACGCATTATCCCAAATTCAAATAAAATGTGAGATTGTTTGATATATAGTATGGTTTAGATTGTTCGATATTTAGCCGTGAGCTGCAAATGCCACACATTATCACAAATTCAAATAAAATGTGAGATTGTTCGATGTATAGGATGGTTTATATTGTTCGATACTTATCTGTGAGTTGCAAAGACCACGCATTATCACATTGTGGTATAACATGTCCAAAACCACATCACGCGTATCACCGCTATATTCATGCATGCATATGATTATAACACTATATGATCTCCTATTGAAATATATGAATCCACTTTCATATCGAATTATGATCTTTGTTAGTCTCTTACACCCACACAATCCTCTAACCTTTGTAGCTAGCACTAACATTGTCTCGTGCATGCACACGCCCTCCTCGCCCCTCCCTCAACATTCTATCCATCACGCACATTCATTTTTTTCTTTAGGTCGTTCTCCCACGGTCTCCACAACTCCTTTCCGACACACACTGATTGATAAACCTCTCGAGCGGTGTCTACCTACCACATACACACACACACACCTTTCATCTCCTCCTTTCTGTGTCCATGCCTCGTGTCTCTCATCCGTTCCCACACACGTGTAAACTCTCGCCCCTCTTTTCACCGATTTCACAATCGCACACTCCTCCCCTATCTATCTAGTAGGCCTCTCGCACCACCTCCTAGCTCCATTCTCTCTATCTATCCGTCTAGCTTGGCCTTATTTGCCTCTAACAAATGGATGTACACCGACCGATCTCCCGCTACACATATAGCTAGCTAGGTCATTATAACTCGTTTTCCCCACGCGCCGATTGATCTACCTCATTAGTTATGTCTCTCCCTTCCCTCCGACACACAGCAATTGATCTACCAATCTATTTAGGTCTTCTTACCAAACACATGGTCCCCTTCATCATCCATGCATGCCTCCCGACACATCTATCATGCACAAGCACACACAGAAACACATTCCCACTCTTATTGATAATATTACAGTTCTACCCTCAGTTTGTCTACTAGGCCTCTCCCACCATCTTCAAGAAGCAACTACATCACCCATCCAACACTCTATCCCTCTCTCTCTCTCTGTCCCAACCTATTTCCCGTCCTTCACTTATGTATGGATGTCGACCGATCTCCCTCAAGACATAGCTGGATCTCTCCTTCTCAACACATATACGAGTCAATCTACCTCTCTAGTTAGGTCTTTGCCTCCCCCTCCCCCCCCACACACACATCGATACATCGAGCGCTCTAGTCATGTCTCCCTGCCACACACAAACTTGCCCTGTGCCCTCTGACATTCTGGTAGGTCAGTCGCACTATATCTTTGACTTGCACACACATAATTTTGATGGCTCTCTTCATCGATCTCGCACCCACCCACTTGATCCTCTCTTCGACTCTATCGATATCTATGACCCCTCCCCTCTCTTCTCGTGGATCGCCCCCTCTATATATGATATAGATAGGCCTCTATTTCACACACATTGCATGTGTCAGATTTTTGTTTGAGATATCGTCGACACATATTCCCACAAATACATTCACGAAATCACACACCCCAACAAAAAGCACTCACAAATGCACACGCCATTTGTCTAGGTTTGTATCTCTCTCACACACACCCACGTAGGTGGGGACGCGGACGAAGAGAAGAGGTGCACACACGGCGCACGTACTCCCGTCTCTTTCCCAACCACACCCGCGCGGGTACACAATGGAGTTCATTTCTGTATGAAAAGGCAGCCCACGTGGTAATTTGACAAGTGTACTAGTTGTCCAATTGATGGAGGATCGTGTACCACGGGTGAACAAACAAATTGCGACTTGGCGCGTTATGTTAAAAAAGAGGCAAACCATGTGGGGCCTACCTTAGAGGCAAGGTTCTATAAACTAGAGATTCTCTGTACGTATTACTTTTGATGTGTCCCGTCAACTCGCAGAACGAGGAGAAGCTTGCTTAGTATGCCATCTCCCCTGCCCATGGGTGCGGTGGCTCGAAGAGTCGCATGACAAGGAGAAGCTTCCTTACTACGCCTTACACCCGCTCCCTCGCCCACGCACGCGGTGGCTCGCATGACGAGGAGAAAATTTTACTACTCCCTCCGTTACTCCTCGTCCCTACCTTGGTTAGAGATATTATCATATTGTTTGAAATATATGCCTTTTAGTAGATTTCAACATGAAGTACTAGTACATACTCCAAACACTGATGTATATAGACGTATTTTAGAGTGTAGATTCACTCATTTTGCTCCGTATGTAATCCATATTGAAACAGATGTACTAGTACGCACTCTCCCTCGCACCTCGGCCCTCGACCCTTGCTCGACCCTCGCCCATGTGGTGGACATGCAGCAATTCATTTGGTCTCAGATAGCCAGAACAATATATACTGCAATACCATTATTGCTCAACTTCCCGAAGAGGCGAAGAGCCAAGCGCAAGGTTAATATTTTTGATATGCCAAGTGCAAGGTTTATAGGAGAATGAGTATTAGTAGTACTAGTATTATGTACCAGTGGTACATACTGTATGAGGAAGAAGGCAACAAGATGTATGTTTCGCGTGACAGTCTCTTCTTACAGGACGTGCTAGACCTAGTGGACCTCATTGTTGCAATCGGAGTACTATCATAGATGGCATGATTCAGAGTGGTGGGAAGCGGGAATAATTCGGAGTTGCTTAGTCTTTAACCCCATGAAGAAGTCCCATCGAAAGGAATAGCCATCCTCTACACGTGCTCCTATGTAAAATGAGTAAATGAGACAAAAACAGAAAGAGACAAAGTAAAAAATATCACCAACCTTAGATCTAGCCCTATTGTATCAGTGAATGATATTTCTATGTCGTGATTGACATGGCTATATTATTAACCATGTTACGGAGGTATAAGTGAATTTTTATTTATTTGCGGAGGTAGCAGCGGATGGATATTCAACGAGGAGTGAAATGATGGTTGCTTCCTTGATCAAACATAGAGAAAGGTGGGCCTCGTGATTTGACGGCTTATTAGTCATTATTAACGCCTATACTTTGCCCATATAATAACCACGTGGTAGAGTAGTGGGCTATACTTTTAATAACCATGCTCGAAGAGAAGAGGTGCACTCACCCACCCACGTAGTACTAGTAGCACTCTTTGCATCTTTTGCATCTTCCCCAATCACACACGTGACATGGTGGAGCTCATTTCTGTACGATGATGCAGCCCATGTGATAATTTGACATGTCTAGTAGTAGTTACCCACTTATAAATAATGGAGGGTCGGGAACCATGCATGAACGACGCCGCGTCATTTATAAATAAAGTTTTTTTCTTTAGTGGCATGTACGCAATATAAATAGTTTCATATGGAGAGAAAAAGAAACCGCTCCACTATATACATAGCCAGGACGAGCCTACACGGTTGCTTACTGGGGTTGCTCCCTTCACACTCTCTCGCACAAAACAACTATGGCCACATCTCTAACATCCGGGCGGATCATGTCCACCAGGGGAAGGGGAGGATGCTTTGTGTAGATGCGATCGTGTCGCCGACGGCGAAAACCCACTATCGACACGTCCCGATCAGGAGTCTCCGCTGTTCTCTTTCACAAAGCCGGTGTGCCTTCATCCCTTGCTCACTGTCGCGGCGTGGGCAGTTGCCGCCTCCCGTCACCCTCCTCTAGGTTGAGCTACGTCCCGACATCCCTCAGGTACAACTTCCTTTACAGCCGGCTTGCACCACTGCCCTAGCTGCCCACATCGCTCCATGTGGATATTTCTCTACTTCTTTGCCCCACACGCACCTCTACTGGCTTCTACTGTATCTGTGATGAGATTATGTCTCATCAACTAGTCCCAGTAATCTTATTCTAATCACACTCTTCAATTTCTTTGCCACAGGGATGCTCATCTCGATTTTAGCGAAACTGCATAAAATGATCCGATGGTCAAAGGGTTGCAAACTTCATTGCTTCGGAAGGTTCAACGTTGCCATCAAATTAAAGCCTGGTTAGGGTTTAGGGTTCAAGGGCTAGGGACTACATGGATCTTTTTTTCATTAGTTGTCTCTATTCCAAAATAAGTGTCAACTTTAGTAGTAGTACAACTTTGTACTAAAGTTTGCATAAAGTTGAGACACTTATTTTGGAACGGAGGGAGTACATATTTGCTATGTTCTGTCAATCATTGAGATGCAATAGCATGCATGTTAGTCTCCTTTGTATTTGATGAAATGTTGCAACGGGGCAACCTTGGACGCAAGATACATGAAACAGAAGCTGGAAGCTTCATAGCATTGTACAAATTTATCTCACTGAGAAATTACAGTACGCACTATGCTACTCCTATGTAAAGAGTTAGGTGTCGCACGGTGTCCAGAAAATATGGTGATAGTGTGAGGTGGGCCATGTAATCATTGAGCTTGCGTGTTTTCACTACTTTCGCACTCCTCGCTGTAAGAATGGAGGAAATTGTAATCTAGTACCACCTTTTGCTGAAACGTGGGACATCGAGCAGTCGTACCACCTCAGTAATAATGACCAATGAGCCGTGAAATCACATAGACCCAGCAGTAAGTTGGACGGATGAAGCAACCATCACTCTTGAATCCGCTTCTCCCTCCAATGCAGGTTCCATTGAGAGGTCGCGTCCTCTCTACCCGGGCATGAATGCGGCACCGATTCTCTGGAGTGGCGCTGACCGTTTCGGGCGGGAAGCACGCGCGGTGATGGAGGGGCTTTGGGTGGGCTAGGCTGGTCAGGAGCGGGCATGGCAGTTGTCCTGGCCTGACGCCCGGAAACAAGGGGATGTGCCGATTCTCGCGGCTAAATCATACACTACACACCATCTCTCTATAGGAGTAGGTCGATGTGTCGCTCTCTAACACACACACACACCATGAAAACACACACACACACACACAGGTTCATAGAATAGGAATATCGTGCGAGTGGGAAGCCACAGGAAGTGAGATAAATGGAGTACGTACAAGAAGAGAAGAGGTGACGAATATTCCATCAAACCTAGAATGAGCAGTAGTACTCTCTCTATCTAGGTGTTAAGTCATCTTACGAAAATCAGATATTCCCAAAATGTTTAGGCATCGTCCATTAACTTCGCATCTCAATCCCCTCCTAGCCTCGTTGCCAGCGAGCGTTGTTACTTACTCTGCCTTGTTATCTCCCCCGGAAACCCAATGCATGTAGCGCAACTACGCGTTCATCAGTCAAGGGATCAAAGTCGGCTTGCATGCGAGTTAATACGTGGCCCTGCATGGTAGCTAAAACGGCATTTCTTAATTGTTCTGATTGATTGTTGCGTTTAGAGAAAAAAACTAGGGCTTTGATTGGAGGAAGGACCGGTCAAGTTTAACCTTCTCCTCCAATCTGCTTGCACCTTGGTCCCGCAGCACCTTCTAACGTGACTTACACCTAGACGGAGGGAGTAGTACGAGATACGGTGGCACACTGACTTAGGTCGAATACAAGTGCCCAAAATTATTGGAAGAGAGCAAAGTGTACAAACTAAATAATTAAAATTGAATTTCTCGTTTTTTTTCGAAACGGAGGCAAAAGATTTACCTCATCCACTAAATAAGAGGAGAATAGAGTTTCACGGTTTGCAAGTGACCCTACAAATAAACGGCATGGCAATTACTCTCAATACGCCCTAGTTTCTTAGCACATATGGTGGCACATTGACTTAGGCTGAATACAAGTTCCCAAAATATTTAAAATGGGAGGATGGTGCAGCCCACCTTTCCGATATTTTAACCGTGTGTGGTTCAGTTGTTTTTCACTTCGAAGGGTCGTGTACCACATGTGAACGTTAATAAGCACGACCGGGAGACGTGCAACGTTAATTACGAGTTGACTCCTACGAGCGTTAAATTTTCTTCACGTATTAGCATAGTATTTTTTTCACTACTTTAAATAAAGAGTTCCGTTTCGTGCACAATTTAAAACGATTTTTATGGAGAGAAAAAGAAAACCACTCCATCTATATACATTGCAGCCTCGGCACTTGTTTTCTATGGTTTGCTCTCTTCACACACTCTCTCCACTATATATACACATGCTGGAGCCTCAGCGCTTGTATTTGCTCTCTTCACACTCTCTCACCCTCTCCAGATCTAAACAAGACTTCGTTGGTCTCTCTCTCTCTTTCTCTCTCTCTCCCCCCACTATTGGTAAAGAGCCGGTAGGATCCGGCCGCCGGGAAGGGAAGGAGGCTTAACGTTGTCGTCGTCGGCTAGGGAGGGAATCCACTAATGGCGTATCTGTTCTCTTTCCCAGCGGCGGCGCGGGAGGGTGATGTCTACTACGCAACTTTATTCTTGTAGACTCGTGTTAGGCCTCCAAGCGCAGAGTTTTGTAGGACAGTAGCAATTTTCCCTCAAGTGGATGACGTAAGGTTTATCAATCCGTGGGAGGTGTAGGATGAAGATGGTCTCTCTCAAACAACCCTGCAACCAAATACAAGAAATCTCTTGTGTCCCCAACACACCCAATACAATGGCAAATTGTATAGGTGCACTAGTTCGACGAAGAGATGGTGATAAAAGTGTAATATTGATGGTAGAAATATATTTTTATAATCTGAAATAAATAAAAACAGCAAGGTAGCAAATAGTAAACGGGCACAAAAACGGTATTGCAATGCTTGAAAATGAGGCCTAGGGTCCGTACTTTCGCTAATGCAATCTCTCAACAATGCTAATATAATTGGATCATATAACCATCCCTCAATGTGCAACGAAGAACCACTCCAAAGTTCCTATCTAGCGGAGAAGATAAGAAGAAATCATTTATATGGTACGAAACCACCTCGAAGCTATTATTTCCAATCGACCTATCCAAGATTTCATATTAAAATAACAGCAAATAATTTCAGATTCATAATACTCAATCCAACACAAAGAATCTCAAAGAGTGACCCAAGATTTCTACCAGAGAAACAAAGAAAAGAACATGCATCAACCCCTATGTGTAGATTACCCCAATGTCACCTCGGGAATCCGTGAGTTGAGTGCCAAAACATATATCAAGTGAATCAATATGATACCCCATTGTCACATTGTAGCGACCTGACCCGAATGGATCAAGTCTCTGTGCTTAAGTGTCATCCCTGGATCGGTATGTTGACACACACAGTACTCGAGGATTTATAACAGAGGTAAATCACATATAAAAGTAACGCAAATACTATTACCTCAATCCAAATAGCGGAAGTAACAAGGTTGTGGATTCCCATCAACACCAACGGCAAAGTTGAGTGTAGAAATCGTAACCCTAACGTATCACTTACTCGTCGTAAGAAATCCTGCAACATGAGACGTTGCAGCCACAGAGGGTCAGTACATTGAATGTACTGGCAAATTCACACCATAGAGAAATTATGAACAATGGCTATCACTACATGCATATATGGCTGGTGGAAAAGCTCTATGGTTATAAGGTTTTTGCGAAAAGCCAATTTTTCCCTACTGCAAAGGAATATAATTTATTTAACTATCATGGTGGTTGTTAAACATTGAGAGTTTAGACACCCTCTCAATCCCAATTAAAAGTAATCATTAACAATCCAACAAATTATTTTAGTAACGTGATGAGATCAATATGATAATCCGAGAACCAGATACTCAAGATGTCCATAACTGGGGACATGGCTAATCATGATTAGTTTATACACTCTGTAGAGGTTTGCGCACTTTTCCCCACAAGACTCGATCGCCCCGTTGGATTTCTCGCACTACATGGTGTTTGAGAAACGGATGACCGAGACATAGTCTTTCAGAAGCGTTTGCACCTTACGATGGGTAGACCATACCACCTACTACCCCTACATTTGCTAGTCTACCACTGTAAGAGTTCACACGAGTTAATCAACTATGTTAGAGCCCATAATAGCTTGTGGCTGCACACGGAAGTTTCTAGTATGAATAATCTCATGATCCCTTTGAGCCTAGGTGGAGGTCCATAAAAACAGGCAATCGTTGGAATACCCAGGTGCCTAAACAGGCAATCGCTGGAGTACCCAGGTGCCTCAATCCACCCAGATGTGTGTTAAGTAAATCATTAATTAACAATCTCACATCTATCATGAATACTCTCAAACCCAATCCACGTCTACGAGCATAGCATAGTAGTATAAACATAACGTAATAGTAACTCCCAAGGTTTGAATGCAGGGCAATAGGTTCCTACCTCATCAACTACTTCCCAATACCCACATGTTATCAATCCTACTCATGCAATGTTTGAGGTTGAAACTAATGCATAAAAACTGGATGATAAAGGGGTATGATCAAAGTGTGAACTTGCCTGCAATGTTGATGAAGATGATTCGCACTCAAAACTCTTGATAGTTCTACTCGTCACACTCCGGTCAATCTATCGTAAGCAAGCAATAGTAACCACACATAAGCAATCACTCAAAAGGTCGGAGAGAAAGAAGAAAACAATTCGGAAAGCTTCAAACCCAGCAAATACCTCTTGCAACATAGAACAATTTCTAACAGTACCCAAATTATGTGAATTTGGCCTTATCAGAAAGTTTAGGTCAAGAGCTTTAATTTGCAAAAAGAATCAACTAAATCGGAGTTATAAAACTGAAGTTATGATCAAAAGAAGTTTGAATATAAATCTGAACAAAATTTGAAAATTGAAAATTTCAAAAAAGTTGATGTGACAGGTTCACTGGATAGGTAAAAACAAGACGAAGCTATAGGCGTTGGTTTCATCTAATTTGGATGAACGAGTAAAAAGTTATGGCTATTTAAAAAATCAAGGCCAAGCTGTTTTACGAAAGAAAAATAGCTACGGCTAGGGTCTAATGTATAAATACGTAGACTAATTGATAATCTAATTATTTTATCGTATTAGTCTAGAAATAATAAATTATGGAAGTATAAAGAAAGATACCTTTATAAGGCGGAGAATAAATGACTTTGGAGAGAAGAGACAATTTCCAGAAGTCGCGCCGGAGAGGAGAAATATATTTTTCTTAAATGAATCTAGTCAAACCAAATATTGATTTAACCCGAATCAGATGATTTTTGAAGGCTCTATGGGTCTATATTTATTGATGGAAAAGAGGTTTAGGGGTCAAAGGCTAGGCAATGTGAGACTAAATATAAGACCAAAATAAACGAAACAGAGGAGAAGAGCTAAGCGCCTCGCACGGCCTAAAGCCCATCGGCCGGCCGTGCGCGTACGTGCTGCATTTTTTTGCCAAAGGAAAATAAAATCTGAAAAGGAAAAGGCTGGCTGGGCCTGGCCTATTTAAGAGAGAGAAAAAAACAATGGGGCGCCAGAAGCTACTATACTGCGCATGTAGGCGATAAATAAATATGGGCCACACGTACAGTTTTTTTAAATAGAAAGAGAAGGAAAACCGAATAACAAAAATAAAAAAAATTATATTGGCATATTATATATCAAAATCTTCAGAAAAAGATTTTGTACGACATGAACATTTTTCTAGCATTAAATAAAATAGACATAAATTCTAATAATTCCAACAGTGCCCCTGCTCTAATAAGATCCAACAAAATCATTTTAAAAATACCAAAATGAAATCAAATTTATTTCTCTCTAATTTTATGTTGTAGGGAATCATGTTACCCTATTTTCCATGTATTTTATTTTTGGAGAAAAATGATTTGAATAAAATCCAAATAACTCCAAATTGAAAAATAAATCCAAAAAGACTTTGAATTTGATCCTTTGAAACTCCCAACTCATATTTCATATAATTTGAAGAAGTCATTTTATCTCCTCTCGTGAAAATCATTGTGTTGCATAAAGTTTCCAAATGAAATTCAAATATTTTCAACACCCCTTGTCATTTAAATAAATGGAAGAAGTCATGTCATCTTCTCTCTAGGGTTTCGTGGTGAAAAGAATTTGAATTCACGGAGATCACGAATGCAAAATGAAAGTTTGGGAAAGTCCTTTTATTCCCTCTCATTTAACTTTCAAAAAGGTTTAGAATTTCACTCAATTTCACACAATCAATCAAACAATCAATCAAATCTATCTATTTATTATAACATTCCAAAATTTAGAATTTTGGGATGTTACACACATCGAGTATTCATATGCAAGACATACATAAAGTGTTCTCAAATCCATAAAAGTACTCAATCCGATAAAACGAAATCTCAAAGGGAAAACTCAATTCATCACAACAAGATAGAGAGGGGAAAACACCATATGATCCGGCTATATTAACAAAGCCTGCGATACATCAAGATCATGACATCTCAAGAACATGAGAGAGAGATTAAACACATAACTACTAGTACAAACCCTCATCCCTGAGGGCGGACTACTCCCTCTTCATCATGGTGGCCGCCGGGATGATGAAGATGGCCACCGGTGATGATTTCCCCCTCTGGCAGGGTGCCGGAACGAGGTCTAGATTGGTTTCTCGTGGCTACAGAGCCTTGCGGCGGTGGAACTTCTGATCTAGGGTTAACCCCGAGAGTTTTTGGAATATTTGGTGATTTATAGGGCAAAGAGGGGTGCGGGAGGCCACGGAGGTGGGCACAACCCACCTGGGAGCGCATGGGCCCCCAGGCGCGCCCTGGTGGGTTCTTCCCCCCTCGGGGCACCCCCAGGTGCCGCTCTGGCCAACTGGATGTCTTCTGGTCCATAAAAAATCCACAAAAAGTTTCACGGGTTTGGACTCCGTTTGATATTGATTTCTTGCGATGTGAAAAAACAAGCAAAAAACAGCAACTGGCACTGGGTCAATAGGTTAGCCCAAAAATGATATAAAGTTGCTATAAAATGATTGTAAATCATCCAAGAATAATAATAAAACAACATGAATACTTCATAAATTATAGATACATTGGAGACGTATCAACATCCCCAAGCTCCTACTCGTCCTCGAGTAGGTAAATGATAAAATAAATAATTTATGAAGTGTGGGTGCTAGCAAAGTGCACAAGTTCGACCAATGACAATTTCAATCACTTTTCCTAGCATCATAACAACAATTCTTTCCTATAAAACTTCTCATGTTAAATTAGCAACCAATTCACATGTTAAGGTTCAAACAACGGAATCTCTTGAAACTCAACAACCTATGTCCTCAGTCACCAAGCAATTGTAATTCAACTTATTCAATAGAGTTTAAGTAAGAGCTCCATGTCGGTGTCAAAACCGGCGGATCTCGGGTAGGGGGTCCTAAACTGTGCGTCTAAGGCGGATGGTAACAAGAGGCGGGGGACACGATGTTTACCCAGGTTCGGGCCCTCTCGATGGAGGTAATACCCTACTTCCTGCTTGATTGATCTTGATGATATGAGTATTACAAGAGTTGATCTACCACGAGATCGTAGAGGCTAAACCCTAGAAGCTAGCCTATGGTATGATTGTTGTTGTCCTACGGACTAAACCCTCCGGTTTATATAGACACCGGAGGGGGCTAGGGTTACATATAGTCAGTTCCAAGGGAAGAGATCTACATATCTGTATTGCCAAGCTTGCCTTCCACGCCAAGGAGAGTCCCATCCGGACATGGGACGAAGTCTTCAATATTGTATCTTCATAGTGCAATAGTCTGGCCAAATGATATAGTCCGGCTGTCCGGAGACCCCCTAATCCAGGGCTCCCTCGGTAGCCCCTGAACCAGGCTTCAATGACGATGAGTCCAGCGCGCAGATTTGTCTTCGCATTACAAGGCGGGTTCTTCCTCTGAATACTCCATAGAAGATTTTTGAACACAAGGATAGTGTCCGGCTCTGCAAAACAAGTTCCACATACCGCTGCAGAGAGAATAATATTTCCACAAATCTAATCTGCTGACACGTTTAGCAACATGACATCACGTCATGGCCCGGTCATTATTCGAACCATTTTTCTCAACCAGCACTGCACATGTTGCAAGGACGTTTTCTTGACACGTCTTGTCGAAGCAGAGATCGTGTCCCCCTTATTACGGGATTCTCATCAATACGGACGTGGGTAACCCAATCGTGCCCGTTGGTATGACTCCTCGATTTTAGTCAAGTCCCAAACGGCCACGAGGAGGACGCTTGATATTCACCCTCTTTATAAAGAGGCCAAGGCATGTCCTTTTTTCCTTCTCGTACTCAATCGAATCCTCCCCCTGCCTCGAGTTCCAACACCCAAGGCTCAGGCCAGGCGCTTCGGACCTTTAACCATGTCCGGATCCAACCTTCAAGGTCGGTGGATGCCTTCCTCTGTCACAGAGGAAGACATCAATAAGCTAAGAGAGGCCAGGTATTTGACCGACGAAATCTGGCACACGCTGCCTGCTCGAGGGCAGGTCATTCCCACTCCCGAACCCGGTGAGAGCGTTGTATTCATCTCTCACTTCCTCCGAGGGCTAGGACTCGCTCTGGATCCCTTTGTTAGGGGGCTCATGTTTTATTATGGGCTGGATTTCCATGACCTGGCCCCGGATTCCCTCCTTCACATCTCGTCGTTCATCATGGTATGTGAGGCCTTCCTCCGCATTACCCCACACTTCGGCATGTGGCTCAAGACTTTCAATGTGAAGCCGAAGATGATCGAGGGGCGACACGCATAGTGCAGAGGTGCCGTAATAAGCAAAAGCGCTGATGTTCCATGGCCTGAGGGTTCCTTCCCGGAGGTGTCCAGTTTAAGGCAACGGGAGTGGTTTTATATCACAGCTCCCCGAAGTACCAAGTGGTTAGCCGCCCTGCCTTTCGCTCGGGCCCCCCACCACAACTAACGTCATGGATCAACAAGGGGCTGGACTGGGGGCCAATAAAGGATGTGCCGATATTGCAGAGTCTCATCCAAGATCTCCTCGAGAGAGATGTCAGCCTGGTCACGGTAATGCAAGTCATGCTAGTTCATCGAGTCCTGCCTTGCAAACATCGACCCCTCCATAAGTGGTAATTCAACCCGGAAGGACCGCGAACTATTCAGCACTTCCTCGGCATATGACGCTCGAAGAGATGTACAAATTGTTCTTCGGACCACAAATAAAGTGTCCGGACACCACCGAGGATGCGGGTCTGAGCTGTAATCGCCTAGATACCCAAGTAAGTAATCCTGTGGCCAAACATGCTGTTTTTTATCACAACATCATTCTGAAAAGTCGCTCTTTGACCAGGACTGGGTAACAAAGGCGAAGATGATTAGGTGTTCGGCCCCCCTTCCCGAAGGCTCAGCAAATCAGGTACTAGCCAGAATGCTCGAGCCGGCGCCTTATAAGGCACCCTCAGGGGAAGATAAAGGGGGAAAAGGAGGCTGAAAGCAGGCCTCACTCATTATTCATCCAAACCGGGGGAATTAGCGCCTCCGCGAAGGAGGATAACCAGGGAGAAGAATATGAAATTCCCTCTCCCCAAGGAAGGAAGAGGACCACCTCTAAAGACCCGGAAACAAAGGTTTCCAAACGGGGGAAGAAATCTTCGCCAGAGGGTCCTGCCTCGGAGGGTACTCTTGCCGCACAGTGCCCGCAAGGGGATCAGCCCTCTACCGAGCTGTAAGTAAACAAAAAGTACTTAATAGTAAAATATCCTACATTACTTCTGAAGACAATAACCGAAGCATATATCTTGTAGTTTGGATCATAGCCCTTCTCGACAGAGTTCGTCTTCGGGGGATCTTCTTACGGAGATGATGGAGAGCGAAACACCTCCCCCTGCCACCCCGCCTTATGAGGTGGGTGACCCTAAAGTGTCGTCGCGGATGGTTTCTCCTGATCCGCCAAGGCCAGAGGGTAATCTTTCGGCCACCCAAAGTCCTCAGTATTCGGCTCCTGAAGAGAGGAACAAAAAGAGTCCGGAACCGTCCGATGTGCGATCGGGCGCACTGAAGGATCTTCTGGAGCAAGCGACCATCTCAGAAGCGCATCGTACGCTAATGGGTACGGTGATTGAGAGGATTTCATCCACCGAAAGCGGGTTGCATGAAGCTTTTATGAGTCTGCTGAAAGGCTTTGAGGTACGTGAAATAGTGTATGTTTTTGACAGTATCGCACTCGTTAGGTGTGCCCTATGAAGATAGTAGCCCCTGAGACTCTGGTTGCCATCGAGAACGGCGGCAAATAGAGGATCATAGTCCCAGGTAATAATCAGGCCGCCTTCATGTTCAGGTGGCTGAAGGTCCAGTGGCTAACCGAACTGATGAGTTTGCCGAGCTGAAGCGGCAATTTGATGTGGCAGATGCCGACATCGTGCTTGTCAACAAGCGGCTCGATGAGGCACAGGGTATGTGATTTCTCCGGGGATCAACACATAGTAAGAGGAGCATGATGCAAGTATCTTTAATATGTTGTGACTGCAGGTGGAGCTTCCGCCGTGGAGACCATCGGGCGGAACTTGCCCGAGCCAAGGAACAAGCCAGGAATAGTGATGCAGCCGCTCTAAAGGCGCTCGAAGAGTTGAGGGCCGAACAGGCTGCGCATTGCAAAAGCAAGGAAAAAATAGCCAAGATGGCCGTTGAGTTGAAAGATGCCGCCGACCGTTACCAGCTTCTTGAAAAATAAAGCCGAGCGAAGGCAACGGACTTGGGTAAGGCCATGGTAGCAGCCAAGGAAGCCTGCTCCAAAATCAGAGCGGCGAAGGAGGAGCTGCGTCAAGATGGAGATATCGTGGCTGGGAAGCCCTTTTTGTTGTGGATGAAGTTCAGGGATCCGAAGTATGCCCCTCTTGATCAACTATGGAGTTCTGCAGACGCATACGTGGATTTGGCAGCAAGTGCTGCTGATGCGGCCGAGTACTTCAAGGATCAAAAAGATCGTGAAGTGGAAAAGTTGTTCTGGTCACAGTTCAATGTTCCAGTGAGTCCGCTGCTGTTGAATGAGCGAATGGCCGAGTGGGCCGAGCTCCATAGGTTGTCTGGGCTTGCCATGAGGTCTATTGTGGATCATCTGTGGCCGGAAGGGCCAAGGCCGAATAGTTATTTTAGTTTAGTGCAGCAATTCCTTGGTGCTGTGCCGCACATCGACGCTATGAAGAGGTCGGCATGCATAGAGGGTGCGCGGATGGCACTTGCCCGTGTCAAGACATACTGGACAGAGATGGAGGCCACCACTATTGCAACCCAGAGTTCGGCCGTGGGCCGAGTATCTACCGAGCACTACTTTGAAGAAGTCCTTGAAGGCGCTCGTTCAATAGAGGCTCAGTGCTTGAACAATATTATGTTCTAGTGACATGTATTCCCATTGTAAAAAAACAATGTTTTATTGAATTGTCAAGGCTGTGTTTATACTTTTGCCTGAAAGTATTATGATGCCTCCTGTGCGGCCGTTCATATATATATGTATATAACCTGAAAGTTTGTAGTCGTCGGCTTCAGCCCGCACTCATATAATGCGGGGGTGTTTGCAAAAAACGCGTATTCACACTTGATCCAACGTCTTGGTCTATTAAGGAGGTGGTAGCGCAGCGAACGAGGCAATCAGACTATATTGCTTTAACACTTTCACTTAGCCATAGGAGTTTGATGGGGGGACTACCATATAGCCCCTGGTACCTCCGCACTTGTCCGAATACGGTGCGCGTACGTACATGACCGGGAAATGACCCTTCGTTAATGCGGAGGAATCCTGAAGATTCCGCTAAGTCATCGAGTGGTTGACCAGTCTCGCGCTTTATCATGACAGTCAGTTTTCGGCTTTCTCTACTGAGGTGTTCATCCGGATGAACCAGGTCACAATCGTAGTAGTTCTCCCGGTGCCGCCTTAGCCGATAGAGCGGAACGTAAGGTAGCAAAACACGGGAGCCAGGCAAACCCAACATTTGACCAAATACATGATTCGGAGCTGATGCATATAAGGCCAAACTCGCGACGCCGAATACTCCCTAAGGTATTTGGTCTTTATAACATATGTCGGGCTGAACAATGCCCTTAATAATAAACCCCAAGTGTCCAGGTACGTGCAATATTCTGACGTGGCGAAATGCCAATAACGTCAGCATCCTTCTCGGTTGTATTGAGTATTCGGGGGATGTGAGCAACAAGAGACAGTAAAAAAGGTTTACGCAGGGTCTTAATCTAAAAAGAAACCTTTGAGTGGGTCCCTACTGCACGTCTGCGCCTGTGTCTCTGTTGTGCCATGTCCTGGACAGGTGTAGCACGATTGTCATCTGTAAAAGAGAAGAACTTAGGTGAAAGTTGTCGTGCCAAAAAATTGGTTATTCTCGATAAACCAATGAAAATTCAAGATAAGTCAAGTTGAGCCGAACTAGCACTGATTACACGCGGGAAGCCCCTGGTACCGTCTATGAGTGTTTAACCATCAAACCAATCTCAGGTATATCTACTGATGCGCCGGACTCGTCTAACCATGTCCGCGGTCTTGACGACCTGTCATTTATTCTAGTTGGTGAGGCCATCTAGTGCTCGGTTGTTAAAGCCTCCGCACGTTCTTCCGCGCGTAGAGAACGCTCAATATTTCCACTAACTGTGATGGTGCCACATGGACCAGGCATCTTAAGCTTAAGAGAAGCGTAATGTGGTACCGCATTAAAACGAGTGAAAGCTGTTCTTCCGAGTAGTGCTTGATAGCCGCTTCGGAATGAAGCAATGTCGAAGTCTAACTTCTCACTTCGGTAGTTGTGGTTGAACCGAATACAACCTCTAGTATTAGAGAGCCCGTGGAGCGGGCCTCTGGGCCTGGTATTACTCCCTTGAAGGTAGTATTACTATGGCTGATTTTTGTCGGGTCTATCTCCATTTTGCGGACTGTGTCCGGATATATCAGATTTAGACCACTGCCGCCGTCCATAAGGACTCGTGTGAGATGGTATCGGTTTATTATTGGGTCTGACACCAAGGCAACCAATCCTTCATGCCAGATGCTTGTCGGGTGATCCCTATGATCAAAAGTGATCGGGCAGGCTAACCAGGGGTTGAACTTAGGGGTGACGGGCTCTACGGCGCGTATGTCTCAGAGTGCGTGTTTGCTTCTCCTCTTCGTCACGTGGATCATGTTTACTGTTTTAACCTCTGGTGGGAATTTTTCCTGTCCTCCAGTGCTTTGCTGGCGAGGTTCGTCCTCATCTTCGCTTGGTGTTTCCCTCCCCTTGTGTTCGGCGTTGAGCTTACTGGCCTGCTTGAAGACCCAACATTCTCTGTGGGTGTGATTTGCAGGTTTATCGGGGGTGCCATGAATCTGACATAATTTTTCTAGAATCTTATTTAGGCTGGACGGTCCATCTCTGCTGCCTTTGAAAGACTTTTTCTGCTGACCTGGTTAAGAGCCCCTGAATCCGGCATTTACCGCCATATTATCTGGGATGTCTTCTTTATTTCGACGCTTGCTTTTACTGCATCGTGGTTTTCCATTGCCATCCCTGACTCGGATGTGATTGGGTCGCTGGTGCTACTGTGGCCTAACCAGCTATCTTCGCCCGCGCAAAAGCAGGTCATGAGGCTTGTTAGGGCTGCCATTGTTCTCGGTTTTTCTTGGCCGAGGTGTCTGCCGAGCCATTCGTCTCGGACGCTGTGCTTGAAAGCTGCTAAGGCTTCGGCGTCCGGACAGTCGACGATTTGGTTCTTCTTAGTGAGAAACCTGTTCCAAAGTTTTCAGGCTAACTCTCCGGGCTGTTGAATTATATGACTTAAATCGTCTGCATCCGGAGGTCGGACATAGGTCCCTTGCAAATTAGCCCGAAAAGCATCCTCGAGCTCCTCCCAACTTCCAATTGAGTTTTTGGGGAGGCTTTTCAGCCAGTGCCGAGCTGGTCCTTTAAGTTTGAGGGGCAAGTACTTGATGGCATGGAAATCGTCTCCGCGAGCCATATGGATATGGAGGATAAAGTCCTCAATCCAGACCCCCAGGGTCTGTGGTCCCGTTGTACGCCTCTATGTTCACTGGTTTGAATCCCTCTGGAAATTCGTGGTCCAGCACCTCATCGGTGAAACATAGGGGGTGTGCAGCACCCCTGTATTTGGATGTATCATGGCGTTCGGACGGTCGTAGTATTCGGTTTTGATTTTGTGCCGGAGCGCGCTTCCTAGATCCATAGATGGATCTGGTCATACTAGATTTTTGGCGCAAGTCCTCACGTAGATTGTGTGTTGACTTATGTGCGGCCTTGTTAGCCGCTCTATCTGAAGGAAATATGCCCTGGAGGCAATAATAAAGTTATTTTTATTTCCTTATATCATGATAAATGTTTATTATTCATGCTAGAATTGCATTAACCGGAAACATGATACATGTGTGAATACATAGACAAACAGAGTGTCACTAGTATGCCTCTACTTGACTAGCTCGTTGATCAAAGATGGTTATGTTTCCTAGCCATAGACAAAGAGTTGTCATTTGATTAACGGGATCACATCACTAGGAGAATGATGTGATTGACTTGACCCATTCCGTTAGCATAGCACTTGATCGTTTAGTTTATTGCTATTGCTTTCTTCATGACTTATACATGTTCCTATGACTATGAGATTATGCAACTCCCATTTACCGGAGGAACACTTTGTGTGCTACCAAACGTCACAACGTAACTGGGTGATTATAAAGGTGCTCTACAGGTGTCTCCAAAGGTACTTGTTGGGTTGGCGTATTTCGAGATTAGGATTTGTCACTCCGATTATCGGAGAGGTATCTCTGGGCCCTCTCGGTAATGCACATCACTTAAGCCTTGCAAGCATTGCAACTAATGAGTTAGTTGCGGGATGATGTATTACGGAACGAGTAAAGAGACTTGCCTGTAACGAGATTGAACTAGGTATTGAGATACCGACGATCGAATCTCGGGCAAGTAACATACCGATGACAAAGGGAACAACGTATGTAGTTATGCGGTCTGACCGATAAAGATCTTCGTAGAATATGTGGGAGCCAATATGAGCATCCAGGTTCCGCTATTGGTTATTGATCGGAGACGTGTCTCGGTCATGTCTACATAGTTCTCGAACCCGTAGGGTCCGCACGCTTAAAGTTCGATGACGGTTATATTATGAGTTTATGTGTTTTGATGTACCGAAGGAGTTCGGAGTCCCGGATGAGATCGGTGACATGACGAGGAGTCTCGAAATGGTCGATATGTAAATATCGATATATTGGACGACTATATTCGGACATCAGAAAGGTTCCGAGTGATTCGGGTATTTTCAGGAGTACCGGGGAGTTACGGGAATTCATATTGGGCCTTAATGGGCCATATGGGAAAGGAGAGAAAGGCCTCAAAGGGTGGCCGCACCCCTCCCCATGGGCTGGTCCGAATTGGACTAGGGAGGGGGGCGCCCCCTTCCTTCCTTCTCCTTCTCCTTTTCCCTTCCCTTTCCTTCTCTCCTACTCCTACTACTTGGAAGGGATCCTAGTTCTACTAGGAAAGGGGGAATCCTACTCCCGGTGGGAGTAGGACTCCCCTAGGGCGCGCCATAGAGAGGGCCGGCCCCTCTCCTCCTCCACTCCTTTATATACGTGGCCAGGGGGCACCCCATAGACACAACAATTGATCTCTTAATCTCTTAGCCATGTGCGGTGCCCCCCTCCACCATAATCCACCTCGATCATATCGTAGCGGTGCTTAGGCGAAGCCCTGCGTCGGTAGAACATCATCATCGTCACCACGCCGTCATGCTGACGAAACTCTCCCTCAACACTCGGCTGGATCGGAGTTCGAGGGACGTCATCGAGTTGAACGTGTGCAGAACTCGGAGGTGCCGTGCGTTCGGTACTTGATCGGTCGGATCATGAAGACGTACGACTACATCAACCGCGTTGTGCTAACGCTTCCGCTTTCGGTCTACGAGTGTACATGGACACACTCTCCCATCTCGTTGCTATGCATCACCATGATCTTGTGTGTGCGTAGGAAATTTTTGAAATTACTACGTTCCCCAACAGTGGTATGAGAGCAAGGTTTTATGCGTTGATGTAATATGCACGAGTAGAACACAAGTGAGTTGTGGGCGATATAAGTCATACTGCTTACCAGCATGTCACACTTTGGTTCGGCGGTATTGTTGGATGAAGCGGCCCGGACCGACATTACGCGTACGCTTACGCGAGACTGGTTCTACCGACGTGCTTTGCACACAGGTGGCTGGCGGGTGTCAGTTTCTCCAACTTTAGTTGAACCGAGTGTGGCTATGCCCGGTCCTTGCGAAGGTTAAAACAGCACCAACTTGACAAACTATCGTTGTGGTTTTGATGCGTAGGTAAGAACGGTTCTTGCTCAGCCCGTAGCAGCCACGTAAAACTTGCAACAACAAAGTAGAGGACGTCTAACTTGTTTTTGCAGGGCATGTTGTGATGTGATATGGTCAAGACGTGATGAGATATAAGTTTTTGTATGAGATGATCATGTTTTGTTGAAGTTATCGGCAACTGGCAAAAGCCTTGTGGTTATCTCTCTATTGCATAAGATGCAAGCACCAAATAATTGCTTTACTTTATCGCTATGCGATAGCAATAGTTGCAAGAGCAATTGTTGGCGAGACAACCATGTGACGACACATTGATATAGATCAAGATGATGGAGATCATGGTGTCATGCCGATGACGATGGAGATCATTACGATGCTTTGGAGATGGAGATCAAAGGCACAAGATGATGATGGCCATATCATGTCACATATTATGATTGCATGTGATGTTTATCTTTTATACATCTTATTTTGCTTAGTTCGGCAGTAGCTTTATAAGATAATCTCTCACTTAATTATCAAGGTACAAGTGTTCTCCCTGAGTATGCACCGTTGCGAAAGTTCTTCGTGCTGAGACACCACGTGATGATCGGGTGTGATAGGCTCTATGTTCAAATACAACGGGTGCAAAACATTTGCACAAGCGAAATACTCAGGTTAAACTTGACGAGCCTAGCATATAACAGATATGGCCTCGGAAAACGGAGACCGAAAGGTCGAGCATGAATCATATAGTAGATATGATCAACATAGTGATGTTCACCATTGAAACTACTCCATCTCACGTGATGATCGGACATGGTTTAGTTGATTTGGATCACGTGATCACTTAGAGGATTAGAGGGATGTCTATCTAAGTGGGAGTTCTTAAGTAATATGATTAATTGAACTTAAATTTATCATGAACTTAGTCCTGGTAGTATTAGCATATCTATGTTGTAGATCAATAGCTCTCATTTAGCTCCCCTGTTTTATTTTTGATATGTTCCTAGAGAAAACTAAGTTGAAAGATGTTTGTAGCAATGATAAGGATTGGATCCGTGATCTGAGGTTTATCCTCATTGCTGCACGGAAGAATTATGTCCTTGATGCACCGCTAGGTGACAGACCTATTGCAGGAGTAGATACAGACGTTATGAATGTTTGGCTAGCTCAATATGATGACTACTTGATAGTTTAGTGCACCATGCTTAACAGCTTAGAATCGGGACTTCAAAGACGTTTTGAACGTCATGGACCATATGAGATGTTCCAGGAGTTGAAGTTAATATTTCAAGTAAAATACCCGAGTTGAGAGATATGAAGTCTCCAACAAGTTCTATAGCTAAAAGATGGAGGAGAATAGCTCAAGCAGTGAGCATGTGCTCAGATTGTCTGGGTACTACAATCGCTTGAATCAAGTGGGAGTTAATCTTCCAGATAAAATAGTGATTGACAGAATTCTCTAGTCACCATCACCAAGTTAGTAGAACTTCGTGATGAACTGTAATATGCAAGGGATGACGAAAGTAATTCCCAAGCTCTTTGTGATGTTGAAATCGACGAAGGTAGAAATCAAGAAAAACATCAAGTGTTGATGGTTAACAAGACCACTAGTTTCAAGAAAAGGGCAAAGGGAAAGAAAGGGAACTTCAAGAAGAACGGCAAGCAAGTTGTTGCTCAAGTGAAGAAGCCCAAGTCTGGACCTAAGCCTGAGACTAAGTGCTTCCACTGCAAAGGGACTGGTCACTAGAAGCGGAACTACCCTAAGTAATTGGCGGATAAGAAGGATGGCAAAGTGAACATAGGTATATTTGATATACATGTTATTGATGTGTACTTTACTAGTGTTTATAGCAACCCCTCAGTATTTCATACTAGTTCAGTTGCTAAGGATAGTAACTCGAAATAGGAGTTGCAGAATGAACAGAGACTAGTTAAGGGTGAAGTGACGATGTGTATTGAAAATGGTTCCAAGATTGATATGATCATCATCGCACACTCCTTATACTTTCAGGATTAGTGTTGAACCTAAATAAGTGTTATTTGGTGTTTGCATTGAGCATGAATATTATTTGATCATGTTTATTGCAATACGATTATTCATTTAAGTAAGAGAATAAATTGTTGTTCTGTTTACATATATGGGTACACACCCAATGAAAATGGTTTGTTGGATCTCGATCGTAGTGATACACATATTCATAATATTGAAACCAAAAGATGCAAAGTTAATAATGATAGTGCAACTTATTTGTGGCACTGCCGTTTAGGTCATATTGGTGTAAAGCGCATGAAGAAACTCCATGCTGATGGACCTTTGGAACCACTTGATTATGAATCAGTTGATTCTTGCGAACCATGCCTCATGGGCAAGATGACTAAGACTCCGTTCTCCGGAACAATGCAGCAAGCAATAGATTTGTTGGAAATCATGCATACTGATGTGTGTGGTCCGATGAATATTGAAGCTCGCGGCAGCTATAATTATTTTCTGATCTTCACAGATGATTTGAGCACATATGAGTATATCTACTTGATGAAACACAAGTCTGAAACATTTGAAGAGTTCAAAGAATTTCAGAGTGAAGTGGAGAATCATCGTAACAAAATAAAGGTTTCTACGATATGATCGCAGAAGTAAAATATTTGAGTTACGAGTTTGGCCTTCAGTTAAAACAATGTGAAATAGTTTCACTACTCACGCCACCTGGAACACCACAATGTAATGGTGTGTCCGAACGTCGTAACCGTGCTTTATTAGATATGGTGCGATCTATGACGTCTCTTACTGATTTCCCGCTATCGTTTTGGGGTTATGCATTAGAGACAGCTACATTCACATTAAATAGGGCACCATCTAAATTCGTTGAGACGACACCGTATGAACTATGGTTTGGAAAGAAACCTAAGCTGTCGTTTCTTAAAGTTTGAGGTTGCAATGCTTATGTGAAAAAGTTTCAACCTGATAAACTCAAACCCAAATCGGAGAAGTGCGTCTTCATAGGATACCCAAAAGAAAATGTTGGGTACACCTTCTATCACAGATCCGAAGGTAGGATATTCGTTGCTGAGAATGGATCCTTTCTAGAGAAGGAGTTTCTCTACAAAGAAGTGAGTGGGAGGAAAGTAGAACTTGATGAGGTAACTGTACCTGCTCCCTTATTGGAAAGTAGTTCATCACAGAAATCTGTTCCTGTGACTACTACACCAATTAGTGAGGAAGCTAATGATGATGATCATGTAACTTCAGATCAAGTTACTACCGAACCTTGTAGGTAAACTAGAGTGAGATCCGCACCAGAGTGGTACGGTAATCCTACTCTGGAGTTCATGTTACTTGACCATGACGAACCTACGAACTATGAGGAAGCGATGATGAGCCCAGATTCCGCAAAATGGCTTGAGGCCATGAAATCTGAGATAGGATCCATGTATGAGAAAAAAGTGTGGACTTTGATTGACTTGCCCGTTGATTGGCAAGCAATTGAGATTAAATGGATCTTCAAGAGGAAGACGGACGTTGATAGTAGTGTTACTATCTACAAAGCTAGAATTGTCGCAAAAGGTTTTCGACAAGTTCAAGGTGTTGATTACGATGAGAGTTTCTCACTCGTATCTATGCTTAAGTCTGTCCGATTCATGTTAGCAATTGCCACATTTTATGAAATCTGGCAAATGGATAAACAAAACTGCATTCCCTAATGGATTTATTAAAGAAGAGTTGTATATGATGCAACCAGAAGGTTTTGTCAATCCTAAAGGTGCTAGCAAAATATGCAAGATCCAGCGATCCATCTATGGACTGGTGCAAGCATCTCAGAGTTGGAATATACGCTTTGATAAGTTGATCAAAGCATATAGTTTTATACAGACTTGCGGTGAAGCCTGTATTTACAAGAAAGTGAGTGGGAGCACTACATCATTTCTGATAAGTATATGTGAATGACATATTGTTGATCGGAGATAATGTAGAATTATTCTGCAAAGCATAAAGGAGTGTTTGAAAGGAGTTTTTCAAAGAAATACCTTGGTGAAGCTGCTTACATATTGAGCATCAGGATCTATAGAGATAGATCAAGACGCTTGATAAGTTTTTCATTGAGTACATACCTTGACAAGATTTTGAAGTAGTTCAAAATGGAACAGTCAAAGAAAGAGTTCTTGCCTGTGTTACAAGGTGTGAAACTGAGTAAGACTCAAAGCCCGACCACGGCAGAAGATAGAAAGAGAATGAAACTCATTCCCTATGCCTTGGCCATAGGTTCTATAAAATATGCCATGCTGTGTACCAGATCTATTGTATACCCTACACTGTTTTTAGCAAGGGAGTACAATAGTGATCTAGGAGTAGATCACTGGACAGCGGTCAAAATTATCCTTAGTGGAATAAGGATATGTTTCTCGATTATGGAAGTGACAAAAAGGTTCGTCGTAAAGGGTTACGTCGATGCAAATTTTGACACTGATCCAGATGACTCTAAATCTCAATCTGGATACATATTGAAAGTGGGAGCAATTAGCTAGAGTAGCTCCGTGCAGAGCATTGTTGACATAGAAATTTGCAAAATACTTACGGATCTGAATGTGGCAGACCCGTTGACTAAACTTCTCTCACAAGCAAAACATGATCACACCTTAGTACTCTTTGGGTGTTAATCACATAGTGATGTGAACTAGATTATTTAATCTAGTAAACCCTTTGGGTGTTGGTCACATGTTGATGTGAACTATGGGTGTTAATCACATGGTGATGTGAACTATTGGTATTAAATCACATGGCGATGTGAACTAGATTATTGACTCTAGTGCAAGTGGGAGACTGAAGGAAATATGCCCTAGAGGCAATAATAAAGTTATTTTTTATCTCCTTATATCATGATAAATGTTTATTATTCATGCTAGAATTGTATTAACCGGAAACATGATACATGTGTGAATACATAGACAAACAGAGTGTCACTAGTATGCCTCTACTTGACTAGCTCGTTGATCAAAGATGGTTATGTTTCCTAGCCATAGACAAAGAGTTGTCATTTGATTAATGGGATCGCATCATTAGGAGAATGATGTGATTGACTTGACCCATTCTGTTAGCATAGCACTTGATCGTTTAGTTTATTGCTATTGCTTTCTTCATGACTTATACATGTTCCTATGACTATGATATTATGCAACTCCTGTTTACCGGAGGAACACTTTGTGTGCTACCAAATGTCACAACATAACTGGGTGATTATAAAGGTGCTCTACAGGTGTCTCCAAAGGTACTTGTTGGGTTGGTGTATTTTGAGATTAGGATTTGTCACTCCGATTGTCGGAGATGTATCTTTGGGCCCTCTCGGTAATGCACATCACTTAAGCCTTGCAAGCATTGCAACTAATGAGTTAGTTGCAGGATGATGTATTACGGAACGAGTAAAGAGACTTGCCGGTAACGAGATCGAACTAGGTATTGAGATACCGACGATCGAATCTCGGGCAAGTAACATACCGATGACAAAGGGAACAACGTATGTAGTTATGCGGTTTGACCGATAAAGATCTTCGTAGAATATGTGGGAGCCAATATGAGCATCCAGGTTCCGCTATTGGTTATTGACCAGAGACGTGTCTCGGTCATGTCTACATAGTTCTCGAACCCGTAGGGTCCGCATGCTTAAAGTTCGATGACGGTTATATTATGAGTTTATGTGTTTTGATGTACCGAAGGAGTTCGGAGTCCCGGATGAGATCGGGGACATGACGAGGAGTCTCGAAATGGTCGAGACGTAAAGATCGATATATTGGACGACTATATTCGGACATCGGAAAGGTTCCGAGTGATTCGGGTATTTTCGGGAGTACCGGGGAGTTACGGGAATTCGTATTGGGCCTTAATGGGCCATACGGGAAAGGAGAGAAAGGCCTCAAAGGGTGGCCGCACCCCTCCCCATGGGCTGGTCCGAATTGGACTAGGGAGGGGGGGCGCCCCCTTCCTTCCTTCTCCTTTTCCCTTCCCTTTCCTTCTCTCCTACTCCTACTACTTGGAAGGGATTCTAGTTCTACTAGGAAAGGGGGAATCCTACTCCCGGTGGGAGTAGGACTCCCCTAGGGCGCGCCATAGAGAGGGCCGGGCCCTCCCCTCCTCCACTCCTTTATATACGTGGCCAGGGGGCACCCCATAGACACAACAATTGATCTCTTGATCTCTTAGCCGTGTGCGGTGCCCCCCTCCACCATAATCCACCTCGATCATATCGTAGCGGTGCTTAGGCGAAGCCCTGCGTCGGTAGAACATCATCATCGTCACCACGCCGTCGTGCTGACGAAACTCTCCCACAACACTCGGCTGGATCGGAGTTCGAGGGACGTCATCGAGTTGAACGTGTGCAGAACTCGGAGGTGCCGTGCGTTCGGTACTTGATCGGTCGGATCATGAAGACGTACGACTACATCAACCGCGTTGTGCTAACGCTTCCGCTTTCGGTCTACGAGGGTACGTGGACACACTCTCCCCTCTCATTGCTATGCATCACCATGATCTTACGTGTGCGTAGGAAATTTTTGAAATTACTACGTTCCCCAACACTATCGTGGCCACAAGGTGGTTGATCCGGCCGGTTGGCCGTTTTATTTTTCGGCTGTGTGGGCTCTAAGGCCTCATCGTCGAATTCAGGTAATAGCTTGCGCTTTGGATAGCTCTTTGTGTTGTAACTGCCACCATACTTTTCTTCGTTGTCAAGCACTTTGTTCCACCTGCTGTTGAGCGTATTTTGTGCGGCCTTAAGCCATTGCTTCTGCTTCTTCAGACTCCTCGTTGTGGCAATAAGCCTGCTGTGGAGGTTCTCTTGTTCCAAGTGCCTTTCCGGGATGATGTGTGCATCTTCGTCCGGACTGTTTTCTTCCCTAGAGGGGGGTTGATGAGGTTTATCCGTGGCGTCGCCGTGTTCGGACATCGGATCCGTACTATGTTCGCCGTTTGTAGTTTCATCGTGCTCTGACGCCGGGTCAATGTGGTCGTCGTTTCCTCTCGAGTCGACTGGAGTGTTATTTTCTCTTGCGCTGTTATCGTTGTTTTTGCCGAGGCGGGATTTTGGGCGGCGCCTACGCCGACGCTTTGTTTGCTTCTTGGAGGGGTCATCCCCCGGTGTCTTGTCGCCATCCACCATGTATATGTCATGTGATGAAGTGGCTGTCCAGCGCTCTATGGGCACTAGTTCCTGTTCCTCTCCTGCATCGTCGTCCATGCCGTCGATGTCTTCGGAGTCAAAATCGAGCATGTCGGTTAAATCGTCGACAGTGGCTACTAAGTGTGTGGTGGGTGGGCAGCGAATTTCTTCGTCGTCCGCATCCCCTTCTAGCTGGACCTAGTTCGTCCAAGGTTCTCCTGACAAGGAGAGAGACCTTAATGAATTTAGCACATCACCGAAAGGCAAGTGTTGAAAGATATCCCCGGAGGTAAACTCCATGATCGGTGCCCAATCGGATTCGATAGGTACGGACGCAGGCGGCTCGGAGCCTATGGCCGGGGACGAATCCAATGGTTCGGCAACACGGGTCTCGCAAGGGGTGAAGTCAGTATTCAGCTCTATCGCCACTGAGAGTGTGGCCTCCATGGCGGGGTCTATCCACCAGTCCTCGGATGGCGCACTTTGCTCCGGATTGAGGGCTGGAGTAGTGGCAGATGTGATCTCCCGAACACTGTCTGACGGCAGAGTTACATCATGCTCGTCATGGTTGTGCGGCGCACCTGACATGGGCTCGAATCCGTCGAAGATCAAGTCTCCACGGATGTCGGTGGTGTAGTTTAAGTTTCCGAACCTGACCTGATGGCTAGGGGCGTAGCTCTTGATCTGCTCCAGATGGCCAAGTGAGTTGGCCCGTAGCACGAAGCTGTCGAATACAAAGATCTGTCCGGGGAGGAAAACCTCATCCTGAATAGCCTCGTTACCGATAATCGAAGGAGCCATCAAGCCTTTACGGTGACGGCACAGTGGAACTCTCAATGAAAGCACCAATGTCGGTGTCAAAACCAGCGGATCTCGGGTAGGGGGTCCCGAACTGTGCGTCTAAGGCGGATGGTAACATGAGGCGGGGGACACGATTTTTACCCAAGTTCGGGCCCTCTCGATGGAGGTAATACCCTACGTCCTACTTGATTGATCTTGATGATATGAGTATTACAAGAGATCTACCACGAGATCGTAGAGGCTAAACCCTAGAAGCTAGCCTATGGTATGATTGTTGTTGTCCTACGGACTAAACCCTCTGGTTTATATAGACACCGAAGGTGGCTAGGGTTACACAGAGTCGGTTACAAGGGAGGAGATCTACATATCCGTATTGCCTAGCTTGCCTTCCATGCCAAGGAGAGTCCCATCCGGACACGAGACGAAGTCTTCAATCTTGTATCTTCATAGTCCAACAGTCCGGCCAAAGGATATATTCCGGCTGTCCGGAGACCCCCTAATCCAGGACTCCCTCACTCCACATACTCAACCATCATATAGTCTTCTACGATTGCTAGCACTCACCGCACACACATGAGCAAAATGTTTCAACCCGACATATAGAAAGATAGGGGCTTATAATGTCGCCTCCCAACATATTCACCTCAAGGGTGATGTCAACAATAATAACTCATGCTACCCATATCCAACTGGATATATGTGCCTAGATCTTTTCTCACCACATGATGCTTGCCAAAAGAGAAAAATAAAGGGCAATAGAGAGAAAAACCTTGACTCTTGCATGAAAGTAAATACATCAAAGTAAAATCTAGGCCCTTCGCAGAGGGAAGCAGAGGTTGCTATGCGCTTTTTGTTTGTATGCTCAATCCCTTAGTGCAAAAGAACGTCAGGTTATATTGCCCCTTATGATAGCAACCTTTATTATGCACTCTATCGCTTTTATTCTTTTCCATCACAAGTTCGTAGAACGCTCAATTTTCTCTTAAACTAAATGATCTAACACTTTTAGAAGCAATTTTTATTGCCTTATTGCACCGATGACAACTTACTTGAAGGATCTTGCTCAATCCTTAGGTAGGCATGGTGGACTCTTGAAAATAAGATCTGGGTTTAAGGGTTTTTGGATGCACAAGTAGTATCTCTACTTGGTGCAGAATTTTTGGCTAGCAAGGATGGGGGGAAAGCACCACATAGTGAAGGATCTATGACAATATAACTTCCATGTGAATATGAACAAACACAAACCATTACATTGTCTTCGTTGTCCAATGTCAACAATTTTGGCATATAATATTTTGATGGGGGCTCACAATCACAAAATATTTCGAAGATAGTGTATTTTCATGTGAAAGTTCTCTTCCTTATACTAATAATTCATGAATTGCTTGTTTGACCAATATTGTGATTGTCAAGCTTCAAAAGATTTCCCTTTCTAAACCCAATGTGAAGCTACAACTAGGTATGATATAATTTCAACTTCATGATATTCAATTCATTCAACAATTTACTCATAGGATATAAGTGAAGCAGAAGAGTAAATGACAAGCTACTCCGAAAAGATATAAGTGAAGATCAAGCGACTAGTTATGTAAATGGGTAGCTAATTGAGGACTCTCTCTTATTTAAAACTTTCAGATCTAAGTATTTTATTAAAACATAAAGCAAAACAAGACAAAATGACATTCCAAGAATAGCACACCTCATGTGGAGAAGCAAAAACTTAGGCTCAACCGATACTAACCAATAATTGTTGAAGAAGAAAGGTGGGATGCCTACCGGGGCATCCCCAAGCATAGATGCTTGAGACTTCTTGAAATATTATCTTGCGGTGCCTCGGGCATCCCCAAGCTTGAGCTTTTGTGTCTCCTTAATTCCTTTTATATCACGGTTTCCCTAAATCTTAAAAACTTCATCCACACAAAACTCAACAAGAACTCGTGAGATAAGTTAGTATAAACCAATGCAAAAACCTTATCATTATCTACTGTAGCAAATCACCAAAATAATTATTCAAAATTTCATACTAAATGCCTCTGCATATTTAATACTCCTATCCTCAAATAGAATCATTAAACAAGCAAACATATGAAAACAATGCGAACATAACAGCAATCTGCCAAAGCAGTACAGTCTGTAAAGAATGCAAGGGTATCAATACTTCTTTAACTCCAAAAATTATGAAAGTATACCACAATGGAGAAAATTTATCGGAGCTTATTGTGCAAAAAGTTTCAACATTTTATCACATTCTGAATTTTCTCGGGAATTTTTGCAACATCGATAAACTTTCTGTTTTAAAATAGCAACACATAGACTTGCAAAATAAGCAAGGTAAAGGCTATCCTTGGCATTTTTATTGAAAATAAAGATACAAAATATTATTCTAAATAACATCAAGCAAATCCTAACACAATAAAATGATGCTCCAAGTAAAACTGATATCATGTGATGAATGAAAACAGAGCTCCAAGTGAGGTTATCGATAATGTTGAAGACGAAAAAGGGGATGCTTTCGGGGCATCTCCAAGCTTAGTTGCTTGGATCCTCCTTGGATATTAACTTGGGGTGCCTTGGGCATCCCCAATATTAGGGTCTAGTCACTCCTTACTCTCCTCGTATCAACATCTCACCCAAAACTTGAAAACTTCAATCACACAAAACTTAACGGAACTTCGTGAGATGGGTTAGTATGATAAAGAGCAAACCATTTCACTTTGGTACTGTCAAAGCTAAGATTCATAATTATTTCCACACAATGCCTGCTGTAGCATATCATTTTCATAATTTATATTGAGCAATATAAGCCATAGAAACTAGAAAACAACTGTTGACACCTGATTTTGGCAAGATAAAGATTGCAATGAAGATGGTCTCGAGTGAATGAGTTTTCAGCATAAAAATATTCACGTCACCGAGTGGAACCACTTTGATGTTTCGGTTATATTCATTCGACTTTATCTTACGGACTGAAACTATACTCCGAGTGGCATAGTTCAATGTTCCGAGTGGTTTTTTGCCAATCACGTCTTCAAGATGACCTCGGATGAAGGAGCACTATTAAGTACTTGTCTTCGTCTCGTCGAGGCAATCAATTTTGATATATAAATCATCTCAATCCGAGTTCATATGCAAAAGTTAGAGGCAATATACTGCAGACTGAACCTCAACGGAAATATGGCACGAGGTGCCAGACACTTGTCTGATAGGTTGCGCGAGTAATTCGGCCATCAATACGGCCTTGCATCGAAAAACCTTCAACATGGAAAAGTTTCATCTCGTCGAGCCGATTGATTTTCATATATAATTCGTCTCAATCCGAGATCATATGAGGCCTGTAGAGACAAATCAAGATCGGACTATGTTTTCAGTGGGAAATCCGAGTGAAAAGTTTACCATCTGAGTGAAAGTTTACGGTCGAGTGAAAGTTTACGGTCGAGTGAAATTTTACGGTCGAGTGAAAGTTTGCTGACCGGATGAACTTATTATTATCCAAGTGGAAATATAGTCATCCGAGGGAAAATATGATCATCCGAGTGAAATTGTCGTCCAGGTGAAAATATTCCGAGTGAAAAGATTACCATCGGGACGAAAACTTGCCGATTGAATAAGATAGTGCCTTCCGAGTGGAAATATAGTCATCCGAGTGAATAAGATAGTGCCTTCCGAGTGGAAATATAGTCATCCGAGTGGAAATATAGTCATCCGAGTGAAAGATTGTCTTCCGAGTGAAAAAGTCCAATCGGATGATCCTAGTGAAAGTATCTAATATCCGAGTGGATGAGCTCAAGTCCGAGTGAAATTGAACATGTGCTCGAAAGTTTATCAAAATGACCTTGGATGAAGAAGTGTTCAATACAGAAGTTGTGCGTATCATCAAGACGGTAAACTTTGATTTTGGAGTCATCATCATCAGAGATAATATATAGCCTACAAAGTCACTATGAGACTCGGATAATCCAGTCTACTGCAAGACCGAGTCCGACTGGAAGATAAAGATGACCTCGAAAAGTATTCAAGATGGCCTTATTTGAAAAAGTGATCAACATGAGAGTTGTTCGTATCGTCGAGGCGCACAAGTTTGATATTTGGGCCATCTCGATCGGAGGTCATATGCAAGCCCGGTGGCCCGCGCAAGAAGGAAGATAGAGTTTGGGCCAGATTCAGACTGAATCCGAGTTGGAATAGAATTAGGACTCTAGGACGTGAATTGATGTAATTTTTCTTGTAAGGAAAGCCTAGATGAATCCTTTACTTGTACGGGAAGTCCAGCCGCCTCTTATATATGTTGGGGGTGACGGCCGATTGAACAACACACAATCGAACAAATCAATATACTACTTTTTCATCTACGTTTTATCTCTCCACCGTTTTTTCTATCTTGTTCTTCGCTGTTCTTCGTGTTTGAGAGCTGCGAATCCCGAGGCTCTAGGGGTGAGCGAATCGACCTAGGGCAGCCCATAGCCACCGCACTCCCTGACGGGGTCCCTCCCGGGGGTGTGGGGTCTTCGGGTCAGCAAAAGCGCCCGTCGACTGTCTTGCGTATCACGCTGTCGGTCGGGTCTCCTTCGACGTGAGCTGCGGTGCATCACCCCCGGCGTCGAGGGTACACGTGACGTGTTCGTGTGTCAACACACTTTTTGGCGACTCCGCTGGGGATCGAAGATCAATCGTCATCATCCACCATGTCCGATCTTCCCAAGCCATCTGAGGTAAACACCGATAACATCATTAAGCCCAGTCTTGATGAGATATCGGCCGATCATCGCCAAGTCTATGAGGAGTACAAGAAGGCACGCGAGGAGAAGGACCTGCAGGAGTTCCTTGCAAAATTCAAGAAAGATCGCCAAGGCAGCATCACTCCAATTGAAGAAATCAAGTTCCCTCCTCTTCAAACTGAACAGGTTAAGCCTTCTATAAGTACTGCCTTTTCTCCTGAGCAGTGGGCTGAGATTGGAAGTCGTATTGCTGATGGTAACAATCTAGTCTATCAAACTTTTATAGAAAATACTAATGCTCAGAAGAATATATCTCAATCGTCTAGTGGTAATAATGGTGTAGTTGCTAGTGTGCAAAACCCTAATCTGGCTTTACCTATTGCATCGGCGCCTCCCGTGCCGATGACTTATTATCCTACCCAAACAAATCAGATTGTGGCTACACCCATTAATCCTATTATGAGCATGACAGGTTCGGTGGCAACGCCGAACCAAACTCTACCTACAGCTACAACCACTTGACCACTACCAAATTATGGGTCGACATACATGCCACAATTCCTACCTACAACCAGTAACCATACTCTTCCTATGTCACTGCCACAAGCTTCATCGTCCACTACGGATGATGGTCTAGCTAATCTTAGAGAGGAGATGGCTAAGATGCTTAGAGAGAATTTTGGAGTTGAGTTACCTCGGAATCGGATTTACCAAAATCCGTACCCCGAGTATTTTGATGCCATCTAGTGCCCTCCGGGATATAAGATTCCAGATTTTGTTAAGTTCAATGGAGAGGGCACAAAAACCACATGGGAGCATGTTAGTCAATACTTAGCACAACTAGGTGAAGCAGGATCACTAAATGAGTTGAAAGTGCGTTTGTTTCCTTTATCTTTAACTGGTACTGCATTTTCATGGTTTTCTTCTTTACCACATGGTTCCATTCGGGTTTGGTCACAGCTAGAGCAGAAATTTCATGATCACTTTTATAGCAGCGACAATGAACTCAAGTTATCACATCTAACATCAGTTAAAAAGAAGCATGATGAATCGGTCTCCGATTACGTCAAGAGATTCAGAGAAACAAAAAACCGGTGTTTTAGTTTGGTGATAACCGAGAGAGACTTGGCAGACCTAGTGCTGAGTGGTTTGAGAACTCCCATTAGAGAAAAGCTAGAAGGTTATGAGTTCTTAAATATCAACCAAGTCTTACAAAGGGCTTTGGCTCAGGAAAGCCGAAGCAAAGATCTCAAAGAAGTGCATAGATACAAAGCCGATCGTCCAAAGATGAATATGGTGGAATATGATAGTGATCACTCGGACGATGAGGGTGATGTTTTTGCTACTGAATTTGTTTGGCCATCTAAGGCCAAACCCTTTACTTGCAATGATTTGAAACCGATTCATAAGAATCGTGATGAAGAGATGAAGTTTACTTTTAACATTGCTAAGTGTGATAGAATATTTGATGCTTTGCTGCAGGCTAAGATTATTAGAATATCTCATACTTTACCGCCGTTTGAAGAGCTAAAACGGCGTGCTTATTGCAAGTATCATAATTCTTTTTCTCATGCTACTAACGATTGCAATGTTTTTCGACGACAGATACAATCGGCCATTAATGACGGACGATTGAACTTTTTTGAGATGCAAGTTGATAAACAGCCTTTTCCGATGAATACCATGGATTTGGAGGGGAAGAAGCTACTCATTCGGCCGGAGGTAGCCGAATCTGCTAATAAAGCTAATGTCATTGTTGGTGAGCCCAGGAAAGACAAGGAGGACAACAAGGTCTTGGGGAGACAGGTTGTGCTTGGTAAGCAACCCGATGGCAAGGAAGTGATCAAAATCACCATCAAGAATCCTACACTCGGGGGGCAACTGCAAGTGCAAGAAAATGCTCGTGTGAGATTTGTCAAGCCCAAGAGTCCAGAAATTGGCAAGTGGAAAAGGAATGAAGTTAAAGTACAGCGCAAGCGGATCAAGCCAACTTTTGATATGTTGCTGTCCAAGTACACCAACCAGTCGGCCGGTTCTAGCTTTAATTGGCCGACTCATCTGAAGCGACCAAGGTCACCATCAGCTGATATGTTCAGTCAGTGTATGAAACCAAGTGGACCAAGGGTGCCGTTTCCAGAAGAGCATACGCAATCTATTTGGGATCGACTTGACTATTCATATAGAGGCCGACTGAACATCGGTAACTATCGGTCGGCTGGTCAAAACATGCGACCGGATGGAAATTATCCGAGTGTAAGAATGCACCCAGGTGGAAGCTATCCGAGTGAAAAAATGTGGCCGAGTAGATTCCATCCGACTGAATTCCATCTGAGTGATATCCATCTGAGTGGATTCCATCAGAGTAAAATGGTGCGCCCGAGTGGAAATTTCATGCATCTGGAAAGTCGAAAAGAATGGCATGTTAAATCACCAAGTGTTGCAGCAGTTGAGTCGGGAAAAGGCAAGGAGAAAATGGATGTCGACTCACTTATCTTGGGCACCGAAACATTCGCCATACAGCAGCCGATTGTGCATAGCAATCCGACTGAGCCGATACTTGCTATCGCGCCAAAGCACTCGGCTAATGACCATGAGGCAAGCACCAGCCAGGTAAAGACGAGAGATCCTAAATACACTCAGCCGAAGTGGTGTCCTCCAGGGCTAACAAAGACACAAAAGAGGAAACTACAGAGGTTAAGGAGTCGAGAGATGGCAGAATAGGAGGCCGAGAAACAAAGGGATAAGTTGTTCAATGACACTCGACCCATGGTTCCACCAAAACAAGTGTGGAGGCCTAAACAAATACAAGATACAGCAGCTTCTATATCTATCACAGCAATACCTACATCACCAAAGGAGGACAATGCAACAGATATGACATCGTCTGCGACACTTCTTACTTATCCTTCACTCGAACAAATTTCAGAATCGGTGGATGCACTCGAGGAGGAGGCTGATATGCTGGACTATGAGTCTACGCCGGTTCATGAAGGTATGGATATCAATATGGTGTACTACTTACCTGCTGAGTTTCGTGCTGTAGATGAAGAAGGGGAGGTGGCTCAGCTGGATTTTGGCCCTAAAAACGCAATATTCGAGAAGCCAAAAGAACCAGTAACGCATCTTAAACCATTATATCTCAGAGGTCATATCAATGGGTCGCCGCTCACTCGGATGCTTGTTGATGGTGGTGCTGTGGTAAATCTTATGCCCTATTCGGTCTTCAAGAGATTGGGTTTGCCTGATGAAGAATTGATCAAGACCAATATGGTGCTCAATGGATTTGAAGGCAAAGAGAAAACTGAAGCCAAAGGTGTGATGTATGTGGAGCTTACAGTCGGAAGCAAAACTTTGGCTACTGCATTCTTTGTCGCTGAGGTGCAAGGTAACTACAACGTCATACTAGGCCGCGATTGGGTTCATGCAAACCAGTGCATGCCATCGACTATGCACCAGTTTTTGATTCAGTGGGTTGATGATGAAGTGGAAGTTATTCACGCGGATAACTCGGCCTGTGTTGCTTTGGCCGATGCATCGGTGGATTGGCAACATCCCAATGCTACTTGCTTGACAGGACGTGACTTGTCAGAATTTGATTTTCTCAGCGCAACCAAGAATGGTTTTGTGCCCGTCTCTTTAAAGCCGAGTGAATGCAATCGGCTCCAAGGTATGATATGTTTAAATGGATCCTAATTCCGAGTGGTTACAAAAACATCTTGTAAAAGTATCGGTCCAATGAGAACGATATGTATGAGTCTATAGAAGAGTTGGATGACATGGATAAACTTGGACAAGGTTTTACATCAGCCGATCCGTTAGAAGAGGTAGATATTGGAGATGGTTCAGTCACTCGAGCGACAGTTATAAACAAAAATTTGAAAGCCGATTGTAAGGCTAAGTTAATCGAGCTATTGAAAGAATATGTTTGTTGCTTTGCATGGGAATATCATGAGATGCCAGGGTTAAGCCGAGAGCTAGTGGAACATCGGTTGCCTATAAAGGCCAGTTTTAGACCTTATAAACAGTCGGCCAGAAAATTTAATCTGAAAACATATGACCGGATCAAGGAAGAGATCGGTCGACTGCTTGAAGCTAATTTCATTCGACCTTGCAGGTATGCCGAGTGGATTTCTAACATTGTTCCGGTAGAGAAGAAAGGATCTGGCAAGTTGAGGGTGTGCATTGATTTCAGAGATTTGAATAGGGCTACACCCAAAGATGTGTATCCTATGCCAATAGCCGATATGCTTATTAATGATGCTTCTGGACATAAGGTTATTAGCTTTCTAGATGGTAATGCCGGATACAATCAAATTTTTATGGCCGAAGAGGACATGTACAAAACGGCTTTCCGATGTCCTGGTTTCCTTGGTTTATTCGAGTGGACAGTGATGACATCCGAATTAGAAAATGCTGGCGCCACGTATCAAAGGGCTATGAATTTGATTTTTCATGATTTACTCGGTGTCATACTTGAAGTTTATATTGGTGATATTGTTGTCAAATCGGATGCTTTTGAATCTCACTTGGCCGATTTGCGTTTAGCTTTTGAAAGAATGAAAAAGTATGGATTGAAAATGAATCCTTTGAAGTGTGCTTTCGGCGTGTCAGCTGGCAAGTTTTTGGGTTTCATTATTCATGAAGATGGTATTGAGATTGATCCCAAAAAGATAGAGGCTATACAGAAGGTGGAGGCTCCAACATGCAAGAGAGATATGCAAAAGTTCCTTGGCAAGGTCAATTATTTGAGAAGGTTCATAGCTAATCTATCAGGGAAAGTTGATGCATTTACTCCTATCCTTCGGTTAAAGAATGATGCTAATTTCACTTGGGGGGAAAAACAGCAAGAAGCATTTGATATGATCAAGAATTATTTGTGCACTCCTCTGGTGATGAGAGCACCCAAGCATAGGGAACCCTTCAGACTTTACATTGCACCAGAGGAAGGAGTTATTGGTGCTGTTCTAACTCAAGAGACCGAAGGAAAAGAGCATGCCATCACTTATTTGAGCCGCCGCTTATTGGGCGCAGAGACAAGGTATACATTTATTGAGAAATTATGTCTATGCTTATATTATGCTTGCACAAAACTGAGACATTATTTAGTGCCGAGTGTTTGTGTAGTAGCTTGTCAAACCGATGTCATTAAATACATGTTGCATAGGCCAATTCTTAGTGGTAGAATTGGCAAGTGGGCTTATGCTTTGATTGAATATGATTTGGCTTATGAATCTCTAAAATCCATGAAAGGCCAAATTGTTGCTAATTTCATTGTTGAACATCGGATTAATAACAAGCATGATGTTGATATGAACCTTGTTTCATTAGTACCATGGAGATTATACTTTGATGGTTCAGTTTGTAGCAATGGCCAAGGTGTTGGTATTGTTTATATATCTCCTCATGGTGTTGTTTTTGAAGCCTCATGCCGCTTAGAATATTTTTGCACAAACAATCAAGCCGAATATGAAGCATTGTTATTCAGCCTAGAGATGTTACTTACTATAGGTGCTACATATATTGAGGCTTATGGTGATTCGTTACTAGTGGTGCAGCAAATATCCAAAGTCTTTCAGTGTTTGGACGAATCACTTAATGTTTATCTTGATAGATGTCTAGATATAATTTCTACTTTGGATTGCTTTAGCATTGCTCATATATCTAGACATGACAATTGGAAAGCAAATGAATTGGCACAACAAGCATCCGGATATCATGTTGATCATGGCATGTTTCATATCTCTCAAAGACCGATGTCTTGTCTTGCCAATATGGGAGAGGCCGAACCTGAACCCACTGATTCGGCCATTAACAAAAAGTCTAATGCAGGTGACAATCCCGACTGGAGGAAGCCCATTGTTGATTACTTGTGCAGTCTGAGTGAAAGGGTGGACAGGGATGTTCGGCGTATGGCTTTCAAGTATACAATGAGAGATGATGGTCTTTATCGCCGAACCGTCGATGATGTTCTTCTAAAGTGTTTGGACGAGGACCAGGCAAGAGTTGCTATGGGAGAAGTACATGAAGGTATTTGTGGCACTCACCAGTCGGCTCCCAAGATGAAATGGTTATTGCGACGTGCTGGGTTTTATTGGCCGACTATGATTAATGATTGCTTCAGATATTATAAGGGGTGTGAAGCTTGTCAAAAGTTTGGTGATATTCAATTGGCTCCTGCTGCTATGTTACATCCTATTATCAAATCGTGGCCTTTCAGAGGTTGGGTTTTAGATTTCATTGGACAAATCCATCCGTCTTCCTCAAAAGGGCATCGGTTCGTATTGGTGGCAACTGATTATTTCACTAAATGGTCTGAAGCAGTACCTCTCAAGAACATGACGCATACGGAGGTAATTCAATTCATAACCGAGCACATTATTCATAGATTCGGTATTCCTCAAACGTTAACTACAGATCAAGGTTCATCTTTCATGTCACACCAAGTCAGAGAGTTTGCCGAATCTTATAACATAAAGTTGCTCAATTCCTCTCCATATTATGCCCAAGCTAATGGACAAGCTGAGTCTAGCAATAAAATTTTAATCAAGCTCATCAAGAAGAAGATTGAGGATAATCCAAGGAGATGGCATGACTTGTTGTCTGAGGCATTATGGGCACATAGAATCTCAAGGCATGGTGCTACGAAAGTGACTCCATATGAGCTAGTATATGGTCAGGAGGCTGTTTTAATGGTGGAAGTAAATTTGAATGCTTTGAGAATAGCCAAACAAAATGATTTATCGGCAATAGACTTCTATAACTTGATGATGGACAACATTGATGAGGTTGCTGATAAACGTTTGGCTGCTTTGAATGCCATAGAGAGAGATAAGTTGAGGGTGGCAAGGGCTTACAATAATAAAGTCAAGTTGAAGAATTTTCAAGTTGGTGATCTCATTTGGAAAGTGATTCTACCGATTGGTTCAAGAGATAGAAAATTCGGGAAGTGGTCTCCAAGTTGGGAAGGTCCTTTCATAATTGCAAGAGTTGTTCCCGGAAATTCATATTTGGTGGAATCAATACAAGGGGCATTGTTACCTCGAGCTCTCAATGGCAAATATTTGAAGAAGTACCACCCGAGTGTGTGGTAGGAAGCCTAAGTGGGCAATGGCCGATATACGATTATCGCCCTTAGCACAAACATGGCTGATACATAATTATCGCCCTGAGAAAAATAAATGGCCGATGGAGTGTTGATATCGTCCTTAGAACAAACACTATGCATATTATTTTTCGGCGTGCAAGCTTTGCCGAAAAACAGGGGGGCATGTGTTGACACCTGATTTTGGCAAGATACAGATTGCAATGAAGATGGTCTCGAGTGAATGAGTTTTCAGCATAAAAATATTCACGTCACCGAGTGGAACCACTTTGATGTTTCGGTTATATTCATTCGACTTTATCTTACGGACCGAAACTATACTCCGAGTGGCATAGTTCAATGTTCCGAGTGGTTTTTTGCCAATCACGTCTTCAAGATGACCTCGGATGAAGGAGCACTATTAAGGACTTGTCTTCGTCTCGTCGAGGCAATCGATTTTGATATATAAATCATCTCAATCCGAGTTCATATGCAAAAGTTAGAGGCAATATACTGCAGACTGAACCTCAACAGAAATATGGCGCGAGGTGCCAGACACTTGTCTGATAGGTTGCGCAAGTAATTCGGCCATCAATACGGCCTTGAATCAAAAAACCTTCAACATGGAAAAGTTTTGTCTCATCGAGCCGATCGATTTTCATAAATATTTCGTCTCAATCCGAGATCATATGAGGCCTGGAGAGACAAATCAAGATCGGGCTATGTTTTCAGTCGGAAATCCGAGTGAAAAGTTTACCATCTGAGTGAAAGTTTACGGTCGAGTGAAAGTTTACGGTCGAGTGAAATTTTACGGTCGAGTGGAAGTTTGCTGACCGGATGAACTTATTATTATCCAAGTGGAAATATAGTCATCCGAGGGAAAATATGATCATCCAAGTGAAATTGTCGTCCAGGTGAAAATATTCTGAGTGAAAAGATTACCATCGGGACGAAAACTTGCCGATTGAATAAGATAGTGCCTTCCGAGTGGAAATATAGTGATCCGAGTGAATAAGATAGTGCCTTCCGAGTGGAAATATAGTCATCCGAGTGAAAGAATGTCTTCCGAGTGAAAAAGTCCAATCAGACGATCCGAGTGAAAGTATCTAATATCCGAGTGGATGAGCTCAAGTCCGAGTGAAATTGAACATGTGCTCGAAAGTTTATCAAAATGACCTTGGATGAAGAAGTGTTCAATACAGAAGTTGTGCGTATCATCAAGACGGTAAACTTTGATTTTGGAGTCATCATCATCAGAGATAATATATAGCCTACAAATTCACTACGAGACTCGGATAATCCAGTCTACTGCAAGACCGAGTCCGACTGGAAGATAAAGATGACCTCGAAAAGTATTCAAGATGGCCTTATTTGAAAAAGTGATCAACATGAGAGTTGTTCGTATCGTCGAGGCGCACAAGTCTGATATTTGGGCCATCTCGATCGGAGATCATATGCAAGCCCGGCGGCCCGCGCAAGAAGGAAGACAGAGTTTGGGCCAGATTCAGACTGAATCCGAGTTGGAATAGAATTAGGACTCTAGGACATGAATTGATGTAATTTTTCTTGTAAGGAAAGCCTAGATGAATCCTTTACTTGTACGGGAAGTCCAGCCGCCTCTTATATATGTTGGGGGTGACGGCCGATTGAACAACACACAATCGAACAAATCAATATACTACTTTTTCATCTACGTTTTATCTCTCCACCGTTTTTTCTATCTCGTTCTTCGCTGTTCTTCGTGTTTGAGAGCTGCGAATCCCGAGGCTCTAGGGGCGAGCGAATCGACCTAGGGCAGCCCATAGCCGCCGCACTCCCTGACGGGGTCCCTCCCGGGGTCCCTCCCGGGGGTGTGGGGTCTTCGGGTCAGCGAAAGCGCCCGTCGACTGTCTTGCGTATCGCGCTGTCGGTCGGGTCTCCTTCGACGTGAGCTGCGGTGCATCACCCCCGGCGTCGAGGGTACACGTGACGTGTTCGTGTGTCAACAACAACCAAACTATATATTGAAAACAGAATCTGTCAAAAACAGAACAGTCTGTAGTAATCTGTACTCTAACCATACTTCTGCTCCTCCAATTTTTTTTAAAAAAATCAGGACAACCTGGGTAATTTGTCTATTAATCTTCTGAAAAAATAATAAGCATTTTATCACGCTTTTGTTAAAAATGAGAATTATTTTCCTGAGCGCAAAAGTTTCTGTTTTTCAGCAAGATCAAATCAACTATCACCATAGACCATCCCAAAGGTCTTACTTGGCACTTTATTAAAACGAAAGAAATAAAAGATGATTACTACATCAGCCTAATTATGTGAACACACAAAAACAATAGGGGTAAATGTTGGGTTGTCTCCCAACAAGCGCTTTTCTTTAATGCCTTTTAGCTAGGCATGATGATTTCAATGATGCTCACATAAAAGAAAAGAATTGAAACACAAAGAGAGCATCATGAAGCATATGACTAGCACATTTAAGTCTAACCCACTTCCCATGCATAGGTATTTTGTGAGCAAACAACTTGGGAACAAGAATCAACTAGCATAGGAAGGCAAAACAAACATAACTTCACAGATTTCAATAGATAGAGAGGAAACTAGATATTATTGTAATATGTAGAAGCATATGTTCCTCTCTCATAATAATTTGCAGTAGCATCATGAATGAATTCAAAAATATAACCATCACACAAATCATTCTTTTCATGATACATAATCATAGAAAATTTATTACTCTCCACACAAGCAAATTTATTCTCATGAATAGTAGGGGGAGCAAACTCAACAAAATAACTATCATGTGATTGAAAATTAAAATCATGATGGCAAGTTTCATGGTTATCATTATTCTTTATAGCGTATGTCATCACCATAATCATCATAGAGAGGAACTTTGTAAGCATAATCAATTGAAACCTCTTCCAAAACAGTGGATTCATCACTAAATAAAGTCATGACCTCGCCAAATCCACTTTCATCAATATAATCATCATAAATAGGAGACATGCTTTCATTATAACAAATTTGCACATCAAATCTTGGGGGACTAAAAATATCATCTTCATCAAACATAGCATCCCCAAGCTTATGGCTTTGCATATCATTAGCATCACGGATATTCAAAGAATTCATACTAGCAATATTGCAATCATGCTCATCATTTATACCAAACATTCTATTGAATTCTTCTTCTATCAATTGAGCACAATTTTCCTTTCCATCATTTTCACGAAATACACTATAAAGATGAATAATATGATGCAACCTCAATTCCATTTTTGTTTAGTTTTCTTTTATAAACCAAACTTGTGATAAAACAAGAAACTAAAAGATTCGATTGCAAGATCTAAAGATATACCTTCAAGCACTCACCTCCCCGGCAACGGCGCCAGAAAAGAGCTTGATGTTTACTACGCAACTTTATTCTTGTAGACTCGTGACGGGTCTCCAAGGGCAGAGTTTTGTAGGATAGTAGCAATTTTGCTCAAGTGGATGACCTAAGGTTTATCAATCCGTGGGAGGCGTAGGATGAAGATGATCCCTCTCAAACAACCCTGCAACCAAATACAAGAAATCACTAGTATCCCCAACACACCTAATACAATGGCAAATTGTATAGGTGCACTAGTTTGGCGAAGAGATGGTGATAAAAGTGTAATATGGATGGTAGAAATATATTTTTATAATCTGAATAAATAAAAACAGCAAGGTAGCAAATAGTAAACGGGCACAAAAACGGTATTGCAATGCTTCAAAATGAGGCCTAGGGTCCGTACCTTCGCTAATGCAACCTATCAACAATGCTAATATAATTGGATCATATAACCATCCCTCCACGTGCAACGAAGAACCACTCCAAAGTTCATATCTAGCGGAGAACATAAGAAGAAATCGTTTGTAGGGTACGAAACAACCTTAAAGCTATTCTTTCCGATCGATCTATCCAAGAGTTCATACTAAAATAGCACCAAATAATTTCAGATTTATAATACTCAATCCAACACAAAGAACCTCAAAGAGTGCCCCAAGATTTCTATCGGAGAAACAAAGACAAGAACGTGCATCAACCCCTATGCGTAGATTACCCCAATGTCACCTCGGGAATCCGTGAGTTGAGTGCCAAAACATATATCAAGTGAATTAATATGATACAATATTGTAACCACGAGTATTCATATGCAACACATACATAAAGTCTTCTCAAATCCATAAAAGTATTCAATCCAATAAAATGAAATCTCAAAGGGAAAACTCAATTCATCACAACAAGATAGAGAGGGGAAAACACCATATGATCCGGCTATATTAACAAAGCCCGCGATACATCAAGATTGTGACATCTCAAGAACATGAGAGAGAGAGAGAGATTTTAAACACATAGCTACTGGTACAAACCCTCAACCCCGAGGGCGGACTACTCCCTGTTCATCATGGTGGCTGCCGGGATGATGAAGATGGCCACCGGTGATGATTTCCCACTCTGGCAGGGTGCCGGAATGGGGTCTAGATTGGTTTCTCATGGCTACAGAGCCTTGCGGCGGCAGAACTTCTGATCTAGGGTTAACCCCTAGGGTTTTTGGAATATTTGGTGATTTATAGGGCAAAGAGGGGGTGCGGGAGGCCACCGAGGTGGCCACAACCAACCTGGGCACGCCCGGGCCCCCAGGTGCGCCCTGGTGGGTTTTGCCCCCCTCGGGGCACCCCCCAGGTGCTGCTCTAGCCCACTGGATGTCTTCTAGTCCATAAAAAATCCACAAAAAGTTACGCGGTGTTTGGACTCCGTTCGATATTGATTTCCTGCGATGTAAAAAACAAGCAAAAAACAACAATTCACACTGGGCACTGGGTCAATAGGTTAGTCCCAAAAATGATATAAAGTTGCTATAAAATGATTGTAAAACATCCAAGAATGATAATAAAACAACATGAATACTTCATAAATTTTAGATACGTTGGAGACGTGAAAGTGCAACTATCCCTAGGTGGTTTTGGTAATTCATAACAACATATAGCTCATTGAGCTAATGCTATTCCAAGATGACTATTTCAGGAAAGCTCAATGATTGGCATGGCATGGATGGTGAAAGTGGAACCCTCAAAATGCTAAGGATAAAGGATTGGCTCAAGCTCAAAAGCTCAAGACTCTTCATTTTATATTTTAGTGATCCAACATCACATTGAGTCTTTAGGAAAAGCCAATACTATCAAGGAGGGATGAGGTGTTGCTTAATGAGCCTCTTGCTTCATGTGCTTAGTGATATGCTCCAAAACCCTCAACTACTTTCCCATATCCACATATGACCTAAACCCTAAGCCAAACTCAGTCCTACCGATTCTTTCTATTCGGCGCCACTGAGTTTCACTTGTCATAAGCCACTGCCAAACCCTAGCAATTCGGTTCTACCGATAGGGATCTCGGTCTCACCGAGATGGGATTGCAAACTCTCTGTTTCCCTTTCGTAACTTTTCGGTCTCACCGAGAGAGCGAATCGGTCCCACCGAGATTGCAATGTAAATTCAGTGTTTCCTTTTTGTAACTTTTTGGTCTCACCGAAAGAGCAAATCGGTCCCACCGAGTTTGCCTGACCAACTCTCTGGTTAGCTAATTACCAAAATCGGTCTCACCGAGTTTGTGTAATCGGTCTCACCGAGATTACGTTATGCCCAAACCCTAACCATATCGGTCCTACCGAGTTGCATGTCAGTCCCATCGAAAATCTCTAACGGTCACTAGGTTTACCTTTTCGGTCCGACCGAGTTTGTTGATTCGGTCCCACCGAGATTGGAAAACTGTGTGTAACGGTTGGATTTTGTGTGGAGGCTATATATACCCCTCCACCTCCTCTTCATTCGTTGAGAGAGCCATCAGAACACATACACAATTCCAACTCATATGTTCTGAGAGAGAACCACCTACTCATGTGTTGAGACCAAGATATTCCATTCCTATCATATGAATCTTGATCTCTAGCCTCCCCAAGTTTCTTTCCACTCAAATCTTCTTTCCACAAGATCCAAATCCTATGAGAGAGAGTTGAGTGTTGGGGAGACTATCATTTAAAGCACAAGATCAAGGAGTTCATTACCTACACACCATTTGTTACTTCTTGGAGAGTGGTGTCTCCTAGATTGGCTAGGTGTCACTTGGGAGCCTCCGACAAGATTGTGGAGTTGAACCAAGGAGTTTGTAAGGGCAAGGAGATCGCCTACTTCGTGAAGATCTACCGCTAGTGAGGCATGTCCTTCGTGGGCGATGGCCATGGTGGGATAGACAAGGTTGCTTCTTCGTGGACCCTTTGTGGGTGGTTGCTTCTTCGTGGACCCTTCGTGGGTGGAGCCCTCCGTGGACTCGCGCAACCGTTACCCTTTGTGGGTGGAGCCCTCCGTGGACTCGCACAACCGTTACCCTTCGTGGGTTGAAGTCTCCATCAACGTGGATGTAGGATAGCACCACCTATCCGAACCACGGGAAAAACATCCGTGTCTCCAATTGTGTTTGAATTCTCCAAACCCTTCCCTTTACATTCTTGCAAGTTGCATGCTTTACTTTCCGCTGCCAATATACTCTTTGCATGCTTGACTTATCCTACAATAGCTAAAATTTGCCAAGAACTAATATTGGGAAAAGGTTAAGTTTTTATTTGGTCAAGTAGTCTAATCACCCCCCTCTAGACATACTTTCGATCCTACAAGACATATCAGAGAGCCTCTGACCCCTTCTTACTCGCTGTCGTACATAGTGTGGGCAGATCGGCCTCCCGCCGCCCACTGAGCCACACCCCGAGAACCTTAAGGTATAATTTACTTATTCCACATGCATTGCTCTAGCTGCATGTGGGCTTTTTCCGCTTCTACACTCGAATCTAGGTGTTGGATCAAATAGGAAAGTAGTGGGGAAAGTTGTATATCATGAATCTAGGACGTGGTTCAAAGAGGAAAGGAAGGGGGAAAGTAGTACAGACTGGCTATCTAGCACCTACGTTGGTGGAAAAGGGAAAACAATGACAAATGCATTACACACATCTGTAACAAACTGGTGTTTCTGTTTTGGGGGACAAGGCTGTAGTGTTTGAGCAGGACTAGATTTGCTGCTCTCACATAGGGAAAGCTGTCTAAAGATAACAAAACTGGGACTAACACAAATATGCTCCTTGGTTGTTTGTTCTTTCTTGCAACAGACTGTGCACCACCCCTTTATACATCGGTAGATGCACATGGTGCTGGTGCGTCCACTGTCTCGTACAACTCTTTAGCTGTTGTTAATCTAAGGCCCTCTTTGGTTAAAAAGTCCTAGGACATTTTTTAGTCCCAACTAAAAAGTCCCTAGTCCCTACCTATTTGGTTCCAGGGACTAAACATGGACTAGAGGTTATTAAATGACATGCTAAAAGACCATTTTACCCCTAGTAATGAACTAATAGAGATAAGGTGAGATGCGGGGCAGGGGCAACTGTTGGAAAAAGTCCCAAAAAGACTCTCCCTTGGGGTCTTCTTTCTTTAGTCCCAAATGCCCACTTTTAGTCCCTAAAAGTCCCTCCTATTTGGTTTAGATGGGACTAAATGGGACCTTTTTTAGTCCCTACACCAAAAAGTACCTGTAAACAAACACCCTCTAATAATGCCGCTGGAAAATTGAAGCAATGCCACAGTTAAAAGCAAATTGCATATTTAACAAATTTTATTGTTAATATAATCTCTCTGTTAATATGAATCAATGCCACTGTTTTAGAAATGCTACTATCTTGCTTTATTTCCCACTTAGATAAGTTAGATGCTTCTTTTTGTGGGCTTCTGTGTCATCCACCGTTGTTGACCACTAGTTGTTTCCTTTGCACCTCTGTGTAAACAGGGTTATCTACTTCACCTTGTTGCTATTACGACCTTTTGTTGCACTGCACAAAACACTCTTAAAACAAAAGTGTTTTGTGCAGTTCAACCAAAATGTTACACCAACAACGTTGCCTGATTGCTTGATCTTAGTGGTACTTCACAAGAGGAGATTTGACTTCCTATCCGTGTTGGAAAATTTGTTTCAGATCTTCTTCTTGTGAGTTGTTTGAATTCCGTGTCATGAGAGGTCAGTACTAGCCTTCTTTCAGAAGATTGTGAAGTGTGCTTTCATATGTTGTGCTACTTATACGGTAATGTTGCTTGATTTTAGTGAACTACACAAATGGAGACAAGACTTCCAATTTGTATGTGCACCGTAATATCCCATTGAGGTAAGATAATGATATTTCACAACTGTTGGCCTGTATTTTGCCACTATCATTAGAAAATTAATGTCGTTGTTTAGTGCTATACTTGTGCTCCCTAATTGACATGCCAAATCTTACATTGAAAGTGAAGCTTGTTTGTTATTGAACCAAGTGATGAAGGGAAAGGACAAGCACAAGAAAGACAAAAAATCAACTCCTAGTGCTGTAATGAAGCACTAGAATTGTGATGACATGAGTAATGATATAGTTTTGCATCTTAATTTATTGCTCTAGCTCGAACGAGTAATTGTTTTGCCACTGATTTGATGCCACTCTTAATGTAATATGTAATTATCTCTACTTGTGCAAACATGGATCTTCTTTGAAGATAACATATATTTTAGTGGAATTGCACAAGAAGATGTTGGAAACATTAAACTAATCGAGGAGTATATAGTAAGCATGTCAACCACAGTAGATAACAACAGATGGTTCCAGAGAAGTGCTTCATCTGTATGCTCTACACAATAAGCCTCCTAACAAAGGTTTGTACTCGCCCACAGATTTCATCCATATGATTGAGCTTTGTCATCTCTATTGGTGTTCTGCTACTGTTTGGATACTGTCATGAGAAAGTGGTATTGTCCTTGAGAAGTGCTTCATCTGTGCTGTTTTAAATATTTCCTTTCCCTTTTTTGAGCAAACAAGGATGCTAGCATTTAGTTTTCCTCTTTTCTTTGCACTGATCATCCTCCTCTGAAGAAGAATATGGAGTACGTGAAGTGCCTAGTTCCGATTATGCCAGGATGAAGAAGCCAAGCCGCTCTTCTTAAGAAGGGAACAGTTGAAGGATGGTTACATTATTGCCTAGAAGAACAAACTAACTTTAGCTCAGAAGGACTCACGAATCTCCATCTTTGTTGCTGTGATGGCCAATACAATGTTGTTTTAGGATTCCTTTCGGCGAGTTCCATTTTTTTAAATGTGTGCTCTGCATGGATCATGTAAGTTGCCTGTTTAAACTGTCAATTCATAATACAGTTTGCTTTATACTAATCACTTTTTTTGTATTTATGCAAACAGGGGTGCTCAGCTTGATTTCAATGGGAACTGCATAAAATGTTCACGAATACATCGAATATTCTCGAATCATTCATTTCCACCACAAGAAAGGAGGTGACAATATGTTCAAGGTGTTGCAACATATAAAGGTGAAATCATACAAGCTACGCGCAAATTTGGTTGATTTTGGTGGAACTGCACGAAAATAACAACTAGTTTATTTAGCACGAGGTGCCATGTCAATGTCCGAACTGATGGCAAACCCTGCCCATTCCACAATCATAGGCATTTGATATTTTGGAATGGGAAAACCTTGTCAAAGTTTTCTCATTGATGTACGCAAAACAACACGCATTTGACATTTTGGAATGGGGCAACCTTGTCAAATTTTGCTCATTGATGTTAGCAAGAAGACACGTGTTTGATATTTTCGAATGGGACGCCCTTTGCTGTCAGCAGCATCGATCGATTTTTTCTTTATTCTTTTGTTGTGAAGTAAATATTGGCTCTGACATGTGAATCGCTGAGATGCATAATCATCGATTGTTTTGAATGTTCTCTATGAACTGCCAGGCCTGTGTGTTTGATTGCAATGTACAGGAACGCTCAAAAGCTGCTCAAACTTTTTGTACTCCCTCTGTTCCTTTTTTACTTCGCATATTACATTTCTTTCAAGTCAATTGATTTTACATTGTGAATGTTGATACCTTTTTCTATAAGATTGATCAAAGTAGAGATACTTTGACTTCAGACAAAACTTATATGCAGACTCAAAAGGATCGGAGGAAGTACATGTGAAACTGCTGCAAACGAGGTGATCACCCTAGGAACAATGCTAGTACGTATTGTTTTGCATGTTCATCCAATGCCAGTGATACAAGGATTCGAACTAATTGAACTAAATTCATTCATAATTAACCGAAGCTACCCACCCATGTCCGGCTGAGTTGAATAGAAGCTTCTTCTCCAGCAGACTAAGCTTCAGTGACTTAACTGCAGGTGCAGGTGCGTCACTGACATGTGCGCCAGATGCCTATTGGGCCTACATGTCAGTGACCCAACTGCACCTGTAGTTAGGTAACCAAAGCAACATCCTTCTCCAACATAGCTCTCCGACTCCACGTCGCCGCCAAGAAGCTAATCGGCCGTCAATGGTCAACCCGCCAAGCTTGGCTTCAACCAGAGGGTAGCAGCGGTGGCCTTACTTGGACCCGAGCGGCGGCTGCCTACTATGTGCTACTCTTCCTCGTTTTCTGTGTGGCGCGGCATTGTTGGCAGTGGGACGGGGCCTCGACGGAGCCAGTGATGTCCTATATCTCGTTGTCGGCAGGGCGGTGCCTTGGCAGAGCGGGGGAAATCCTCCGCCTCGTTGCCGGCAGGGCGGGGCCTCGACGGAGCCAGCGATGTCCTCTGCCTCGTTGTTGGTGGGACGGGGGCTCGGCAGAGCAGGGCCTCGCCGAAGCCGGCGAAGTCCTCCGCCTCGGTGCCGGCGGGGCGGGGCCTTGGGGAGAGCCGGCGATGCCCTCTGCCTTGTTGTTGGTGGGAAGGGGCCTCGGTGGAGCAGGGCCTCGCCGAAGCTGGCGAAGTCCTCCGCCTCAGTGCCGGCGGGGCGGGGCCTTGGCGGAGCTGACGATGTCCTCTGCCTCGTTGTTGGCAGGGCGGGGCCTCGACGGAGCAGGGCCTCGCCGAAGCCGGTGAAGTCCTCCGCCTCGGTGCTGGCGGGGCGGGGCCTCGACAGAGCCGACATTGTCCTCTGCCTTGTCGTCGATCTCGCCAAACGGTGCCTCACCCGCTTCATCGTCCTCTTTTTAGGCGGCCGTAACCTCCGCCACCCACATGCGGTACAGTTAGCGCGCAAGGCAGCTCTCGTGGGCGAAGCGGTACGACTCCAGCAACGCCTCCTACTCTGCCCGCCTGGGGTGATCTGCTCCTCCGCCTGGAGGTGCTCCTGGAGGAGATCGTGGTTGTAGGCGGTGTCGGCTTGAGCCTCCTGGAACTGCTCCTGACGCTTCTGCCTCACTGTGTCCATGTATTGGGCACGGGCCTCACTGATGGTCCTGGTGCAATGCACCAGCGAGGATGGCGCAGAGGAGGGGGTTGGCGCCGGATCATCGACTACCACGTTCTCCATTGGGACGTCGTCGTCCTCCGGCTGCCTGCCAGCCAGCCAGTCGGCAGGTGTCGGATTTCGGGTTCCGGCAGACCCTTGAGGTCCAAACATGGGGTGCGTGCGGAGATTTCGCCTCCTACCTACCTGCACCCCTCCGCCTTGCTAGGATCTAAACTACAGCAAGAACAACACAAGAGACACAGGGTTTATACTGGTTCGGGCCACCGTTGTGGTGTAATACCCTACTCCAGTGTGTGGTGTGGTGGATTGCCTCTTGGGCTAATGATGATGAACAACACAAGGAAGAACAGCCTCGCGAGGGTCTCTTCTTGGCTGGGGCGGTGAACTGCTGGGAGGAGTTCAGTCACCTTTCTCTCTCTCTCTCTCTCTGGCTGCTTCTCGGCCAAAACTCTTCTCTTCTAACCTGGCCGACTGAACCACCCCCTTTTCTATGTGGGTGGCTGGTCCTATTTATAGAGGCCCTAGTCCTCTTCCCAAATATCGAGCGGGAAGGGAGCCAACAATGGCGGGCTAATTTGAAGGGGGACAGCTAGTATCAGCTATCCTGACAAAAGTAGTCTTCGCCTGCGCAAAGCTCTGGTGATGACGCCGTCTCAGGCTCCACGATGACCTCCGTCTCGTAGTCCTCCTGGTCTTGGTCTCGTTGCACCGAAATGGCAACCTTTGCCTGATGCCTCGGTACTCCGCGGCTGCGCTTGCCCCCTTTGCACCAAAGAGGAAAGGAGGACACTGCGCGGGCTGGCACCCGCCTGGCGCCCTAAGTCGTCATGGCTTGCGTCACGGGCACCTCGTGAGGTACCCCGCCTTGATCTCTCCGCCTCCTCGTGAGCCAGCCTAACGAGGCTGTGCCTGAGGAAGCTCCGCGTCGTCCGCCCCGCGAGGCTTGGCCCCTCGCGAGGGTCTTGGGTTTGTGTTGGTGAAGATGGGTCGTGCTGGGCCCCCCTTTTGAGCCACACCGCAGGCCACAGGCAGGCAAGTCTGGGGACCCCCGTTCCCAGAACACCGACAGTAGCCCCCGGGCCCAAGGCGCGCCCGGACTTGGCCGTGCAGGGAGGCGGAAGGACAAGAGCGAAGCGCCGCGGGCCCTAACAGCCTGTGGCCTTGGGCGACGCGTGGCGGTTGACTGGACATGGGCACCTTAGCAACCGCACGAGTTGATAAAGGAGTGGCATCCACCTAGGCCTTGCTTCTTGCTTTCCCCCGTTGCTGCTCAGATCCCCTTTCTTGCGCCTCTCCTTCCTTCCTCCGAAATTTCCAGATCTGCTCCGACCGTGCGACCTAGGAAGCCATGGCGCCTCGTCAGCCCTTGGCCATAGCTTGGTACTCGTCTGCCCTGGACCCGCCGAACGTGTCGGAGGGGAGCCTTGCCCGGTTGCTCCGGATGGCGACGGCGCGGGGCATAGACGGGGCGAAGGCATTCAAGGCCGGCTCCGCCACCCCCGAGGGTCAGGGGAGCACCTTCTATCCGTTCTTCATAAGTGCCGTTGCCGCTGGCCTGGTGCCTCCCTTCTCTGAGTTCTTCTTCTCTGTCCTCCGCCATTACAAGCTACAGGCTCTGCATCTCCATCCCAACTCCGTCCTTCTCCTGGTAATCTTTGCTTATTACTGCGAGGCCCACGTTGGGGTGCAGCCCTCAGTGGCCTTGCTGCGCCACTACTTCTACCTCCGGACCTCTCGCGCTCCTGCTTCCGCGTGCCTGAGCTTCATCGTGTACGGTGGCGCCATTGCCATCTCGAACCCTGGGAAAAGGATTGAGGGCTTCAGGAGCAAGTGGATCTTGGTGGATGCTGGGCGCATCCACCCTCGGCTGATCTTGCCCACGGAGCAGCCCACGAGCTCCAGCGATTGGGGTCGAGCGGAGCTCGCGGATCCCCGCGCGAAGATGGTGTTGGAGAAGATGGACACGGATCTGAGGCCGGCCAGCATGGCGGCGGCGAAGCTGACCGGCGCGTCGCTGCTGAGAGAATTCCTGGAGCACCAGCTGGCTCCGCTTCGGCAGTACTCACTCCCGATGTGGAAGCCCCGCCCGAGCCCCACGGCCATGGCCGACGGAGATCTGGCTGCGGTCCTCCAATCTCTGGTCGGGGGCGATGTGGCAAGGTTGGGGGGCGCTCCTACGCCCTTGTTGAAAGGATCGATATGGTTGACTAGAGGGGCGGTGAATAGGCAACTACCAATTTTTAGCTTTTCTTTACCAAATTAAACTTTGCATCAAAGTAGGTTGTCTAGATGTGCAACTAGGTGAGCAACCTATATGATGCAATAACAACAAGCATACAAGCAAGCAAGGGTAGAAACAATAAAGAGCTTGCACAAGTAAAGATAAGAGATAACCAAGAGTGGATCCGGTGGAGACGAGCATGTGTTACTGAAGTTCCTTCCTTTTGAGGGGAAGTACGTCTCCGTTGGAGCAGTGTGGAGGCACAATGCTCCCCAAGAAGCCACTAGGGCCACCGTATTCTCCTCACGCCCTCACACAATGCGAGATGCCGTGATTCCACTATTGGTGCCCTTGAAGGCGGCGACCGAACCTTTACAAACAAGGTTGGGGCAATCTCCACAACTTAATAGGAGGCTCCCAACAAGACCACTAAGCTTCACCACAATGGAATATGGCTTCGAGGTGACCTCAACCGTCTAGGGTGCTCAAACACCCAAGAGTAACAAGATCCACTGGGGATGAGTGGGGGAATCGAAAATCCCTTTGTGGAAGTGTAGATCGGGGCCTTCTCAACCACTCCCGAGCAAATCAACAAATTTGATTGGCTAGAGAGATAGATCGGGCGGAAATGAAGCTTGGAGTATTTAATGGAGCTTGAGCAATAAATGGAGCTTGGGGGAGGAAGAGGTAGGTGAGAAGGAGGAAGGAGACTCCCTTTTATAGTGGGGGCAACAATCCCGTTTCCCCCCACCAACCAGCCCCGCACAGGGCGGTACTACCGCTGAGAGGGGGCGGTACTACCACCAGGCGACGGTACTGCCGTGCCAACCAGCGGTACTGCCGCGCTGAGGAGACTTAGTAGGGAACGGACCCAAATGCGGTACTACCGCGGTGGTAGGGCGGTACTACTGCTCCTGGAATGGTACTACCACCACTACAACCGTGACTAGTGCCGCAAAACCCGACACGAGAAAAAGACCTCTCGAATCGAGGCGGTAGGAGCCAGACTACCCAGCGGTACTACGACAGTGGGGTCAAGGGCGGTAGTACCGCTGTGGAGCGGTACTACCGCTTGTGACCCTTCGGCCGTAGTACCGCAGGCAGTGCGGTACTACCGCTGGGGCGCGCGAGAGAGAGAAGGGATCTCTCAAATATGTTGAGGACACGGCGGATGTGCTAGGCCCCCAGCGGTACTACTGCTGTGGAGCCACAGCGGTACTACCGCTGGGTGCGCGGTACTACCGCTTAGACCCAGGCAGAACAAGGAAGAGAGGAGAGATCTCTTCAATGGACAGGAAAAGCTCGGAGGGTGAGAAGCTGATGTGTACGTGATGATTCCACCCATGCAAAACCCCAGCGGACCCCCTCTTGATAGTACGGTGCCCTCCACACAACTAGTCCACCGAGAAAGAAACGACAGAGCTACACCGTCTTGAAATACACTCCGAGGGGAAGAAAGCATCTCGTGCCAGGGGAGAATCTGTGAATAATTCAACGCACAAGATTAGTCCGCAAACATGTTGTCATCAATCACCAAAACTACCTTGAGAGAGATATGCCATAACAATCTCCCCCTTTTTGATGGACTGATGACAACTAGGGATTTGCGCAAGGAAAAGAGATGAAACGAAGAAAACTAAGAACCACAAAATATAGACGGGCTCCCCCAGAATGTGTGCACCTAGAGAAGGCACGTCACACACATTCGGATCAACACTCCCCCTATATTTTATAGTCCAACAATACTAAGCACAAAATATATGAGAGAAGAGACAAGCATGCATCTCACAATAAACTACAGTACTCTGAAATGACATAAGTAATAAGGTAGCGATAGGGAGCATATGTCTTACACCATATGACTAGGACTTAGGTCTCACACCAAACCAAACCAAAGAAGGAACACACAAGAAAACACAAGACGACTCAAAGCACGACACAAGAAGCAAATCCCTACACTCTCTCCCCCTTTGGCAGCGAGACACCAAAAAGGGCATAGAGTGACACTACGACTCCAGGTGATGGGAGGAGGAAGAGCTCGAACATCACATCTCTGCATCTTCATCGTGGGTCGAAAACTGCTCGGCATCGGAGTCGGTCCAGTGGCAATTCTGATGAATCCAGTCCTCCTCTTCGGTGATCTGACTCTCAGACCCACTGACAACAGTTGCTCCCATCTGATGCATGAGCTCCTTGTGGCGCGTCCTGGCATGCTTCTCCGCCACATGAGTCATGTACTGACCATGAGACTCCATGCAGAAAAGCTTCTTCATCTTGCGCTTAAGCTTCTGTGCCCACGACGGTTCTGCACTAGAGGGGCCAAAGTTCTCCTCATGATCATCAGTAGCAGCCTCACCCTCGGTCCCCATGGCAGCAGCAGCAGCATCGGCAGACGGACCCCCTGTGGCAGCAGTAGCAGATGGACCCCCTGTGTGAGGCGCTGTCCAGTTGTCCTTCTTCCTCAGACGCTTGATCTTGTGAGACACCAAGTCTCCAGTCTCTAGCAGCACTCTGGGATAAGTCTGTGCCCAGGCCCTCTCAATGAGCCTAATGTCATTGGAACCAAGTGGATATTCAAGAACAAGCAAGATGCCCATGGGATTATCATTCGCACCAAGGCTCGTTTGGTAGCACAAGGCTACTCCCAAGTCGAGGGTATCGACTACGGTGAAACCTTTGCTCCCGTTGCTCGTCTTGAATCCATTCGCATGTTGATTGCATATGCTTCTCATCATAACTTTAAGTTACAACAAATGGATGTGAAGAGTGCTTTTCTTAAAGGTCCCATTAATGAATTGGTTTACATCAAGCAACCCCCCGGGTTCGAGGATCCCTACTTTCCCGATCATGTGTATCAACTCGATAAGGCACTCTATGGCCTTAAACAAGCCCCACGTGCGTGGTATGACCACCTTACCGAGTTGTTACAAGACCGTGGTTTTGAAGTTGGGCTAATCGACCCCACTCTTTTTACTAAGAAGGTCAAAGGGGAGTTGTTTGTGTGCCAATTATATGTTGATGATATTATCTTTGGTTCTCCTAACAAAGCTTTCAATGAGGAATTTGCCGCTCTCATGACCTCAAAGTTCGAGATGTCTTCCATGGGAGAGTTGAAGTACTTTCTAGGGTTCAAAGTGAAGCAAAGAAGAGAAGGAACCTTCATCAATCAATCCAAATACACCCAAGACATGCTCAAGAGATTCAAGCTAAGTGACGTCAAGCTGGCCTCCACTCCAATGCCCACCAAGTGCCAACTTGACTTAGATCCCAATGGTAAAATGGTGGATCAAAAGGTATATCGTTCCATGATTGGTTCCTTGCTTTACCTTTGTGCATCTAGACCGGACATCATGTTGAGTGTGGGAATTTGTGCTCGGTTTCAAGCCGCACCTAAGGAAAGTCACTATGTGGCGGCCAAACGAATCTTTCGATATTTGGCTCATACCCCAAACTTTGGCTTATGGTACCCAAGAGGATCAAACTTCAAGCTTGTAGGGTACTCGGATTCCGATTGGGCGGGAGACAAAGTGGATAGGAAGTCCACTTCCGGAGGGTGCCAATTCCTTGGTTGCTCTTTGGTAAGTTGGTCTTCCAAAAAGCAAAGTTGTGTGTCTCTCTCGTCCACTGAGGCGGAGTATGTTGCCGTCGGTAGTTGTTGTGCACAACTTCTATGGATGAGGCAAACTTTAAAGGATTACGGTGTCACTTGTGACAAAGTGCCTCTTTGGTGTGACAATGAAAGTGCCATCAAGATTTCTCTCAACCCAGTGCAACACTTCAAGACGAAGCATATTGAGATTCGGTATCACTTCATCCGGGATCACATTAGGCGAGGAGAGATCGAGCTCAACTATGTCAACACTCATGACAACCTTGCAGATATCTTCACGAAGCCCTTGGATGAAGCAAGATTTCGCGAGTTAAGGCATGAGCTAAATATCATTGATTCGAGCAATGTTGCTTGAACCCGCGCACACCCTATCACGCTCAACTTGTTGTCTAGTTTAGGTGTAGGCATGGACATAGGGGGAGTGTTGTTCTCTCAATGAACTCTCCCTCCCCCCATTATGCATAAATTGATCAAGTCTTTCACTTTAGCCATTGTTGATGGCACTTGTGCTTAAAAGACGAGTTTTGGTCATGGGCCCAAGGTTAAAATCTTCGCGGTGCCATACCTTTTGACTCAAACATAGGTGGCCTCGGCCACCGCCCTCTTGTGAAGAGGTGTGTCTTGGTCGTTTGCTGGTGTGTTTGCCATTTTTGTCGTTTCGTCGAGCTATAGCCGTGTCTGTTTAGTTGCCATGGCGTGCTGGGCGGTACTACCGCTGGTGGTGCACGGTACTACCGCTGAGGGACGGGACCAGGGGGTTAAGTCGGGGTAGGGGGAGGTTTCTTCTCCCCCATACCCATTCACTTCTCCCCTCTTGTCTCTTCCTCTCTCCAGCCTCCTCTCGCCGCGGGAGGGCTCCGGTGGATCTCCGTCTCCGGGGCGTCCCTCTCCATTTCCCTTGGTGGAGTCGATCCCCACCTCGTCCTCTTGCCATGGATGCCGGTATTGCCCCCGTTCTTTCTTTCGTTTTGTTTCCTTTTTAGTTCTTGTTTCTTAGGGGCAATGGTGGTTGCATCTCTAGATTTTTGGCTAAATCTAGGCTTGAGTTGGTTGGAGAAAGCAACTATACTATCTCGATTAGAGTTTGGTAGGATTATTTTTGAATTTGGTAGGCCGGTAGTGCCGGATCTGACCACGGTAGTAGGAACCCGTTGTTTCACTGCCTCGTGCTAAGAAACTGTTGTTTCTCTTCCTCAAGCGGTACTACCGCTCTCTTGGAGCGGTACTACCACTTGACCTAGAGCGGTACTACCGCTCTCTCTGGGGCGGTACTACCGCTTGGGGCGGTACTACCGCGGGCAGGTCACAGTACTACCGCTGCCTGCCAATTTCCATCATTTTCCTGCCTTACCTTGATCTTTTGTTGTGTTTGTTGGCTTATGCTCGCTCTTTCTGGTTGTTTCACGTTGTTCTTATGTTTGGCTCCAGATGATGACCATTCCGAGCAGCAAGGTCGCCATATCAACCCCGGGCGTGCCACATCAAAACGCTATCGCACCTCAGAGCCTGCCGATGGTTCCTCGAGCACCCAACCGCCTCCAGCAAGTGCTTCTGCAAGTGTTCCTCCACCTCCTCGGCAATCGAAGCGAGCCGACAACAAGCCAAAAGGGAACACTGTGACTGAGATTACCAACAAGGAGTTTTGGGAGAAGCGTCGCCGCAACCCCTATGCGGTGGACCAAGAACCCACTTTGGTCAACCGCCCGTTCTGGAACCGTTTTTAGTTTGCCATCTACTTTGATGTGATCAAGGCCAAGAAGAATCTTTTTGTTGATGTTAGCTCCATTGACATTGATGCTATGGAGAAGGATCCGGAGTACTTTGGCGAAGCTCTTCAGATGTGCACTCAGCTAAACATTCTCAGGATCATGCAATTCAATAAGGATTTTGATGCGGATTTGGTGGCTCAATTCTATGCCACCGTCCACTTTGGGACGGATGTCAACAGGACTCTGACATGGATGACCAATGGCAAGCTGCTTTCTGTCAAGTGGAAGGCTTTCATGGAGTTACTTGATGTGGTGGATACCGGGCTTGAGACTCCTGTCGGTTTCCGTCCTCACCGCAATGCTACATCCACCCACAAGCAAGCCCTTTGGCCCTACTACACTGTGAAGATTCACCCAGTAACTGAGAAGAAGACCTATGAGCTGTCTCCGTATCTGGACATTCTTCATGGCATATTCCATGAGACTCTCTTCCCTCGGATCGGGAATCTGGATATGGTCCACTCTTACCTCGTGGACATGCTCCTTTTCTGTCAGCATGAGAAGGAAGCAAGCACTGGAGAGAGCCTGGATATCTCTCATGTCATGTGGTCTGAGCTTCTATCTGCCGTGTCTGAGCGCAAGTGTCCTATCTATGGTCCATTCATCATGAGGCTCATTGAGAGGGCCTGGGCACAGACTTATCCCAGAGTGCTGCTAGATACTGGAGACTTGGTGTCTCATGAGATCAAGTGTCTGAGGAAGAAGGAAAACTGGACAGCGCCTCACACAGGGGGTCCATCTGCTACTGCTGCCACAGGGGGTCCGTCTGCCGATGCTACTGCTGCTGCTGCCATGGGGACCGAGGGTGAGGCTGCTACTGATGATCATGAGGAGAACTTTGGCCCCTCTAGTGCAGAACCGTCATTGGCACAGAAGCTTAAGCGCAAGATGAAGAAGCTTTTCTACATGGAGTCTCATGGTCAGTACATGACTCATGTGGCGGAGAAGCATGCCAGGACGCACCACAAGGAGCTCATGCGTCAGATGGGAGCAACTGTTGTCAGTGGGTCTGAGGGTCAGATCACTGAAGAGGAGGACTGGATTCATCAGAATTGCCACTGGACCAACTCCGATGCCGAGCAGTTTTCGACCCACGATGAAGATGCAGAGATGTGATGTCCGAGCTCTTCCTCTTGAAGAAATACACCCACGTGTACCTTGAGTAGTCATCCACAATCACCAAGCAATACTTCCTACCTCCAAGACTATCGAAGGATGGGGGCCCAAAAAGATCCATGTGAAGGAGCTCTAAGGGCCTCTTTGAATAAATGATAGTCGTGGGAGGGTGAGCCTTCTCATGTAGCTTTCCTTCGATACAGGCACTGCAAGCACGATCTTTAACAAAACTAACATTCGTTAGTCCACGGACATGGTCCCCCTTGAGAAGACTTTGCAGAGATCTCATATTGACATGGGCTAAACGGCGATGCCAAAGCCATCCCACATCAACTTTAGCCATTAGGCATGTCGCGGTCTTAGTGGGTCGCTCCGAAAAGTTAATCACATATAGACCATTCTCGACATGCCCAACAAAAGCTACTTTAAGAGTCTTGCTCCACAAGAGGGCCACGGTATCGATATCAAAGAAAGTGGCAAAGCCCATGATAGCAAGTTGACGAACGGAAAGTAAATTGTATGCAAGGGACTCAACAAGCATGACCTTCTCGATCGTGAGATCATGAGAGATGACCACCTTGCCAAGTCCCAATACCTTAGAAGATGAGGCGTCACCCCACTCGACATTGGTGGGCATAGATGGAACCTTGTGCACGTCCACCACCAAGTCCTTGCTTCCGGTCATATGATTTGTAGCTCCGCTATCGAGCAACCATGATCCCCCACCGGAAGCAAACACCTACAAGAGATCAATGCTTGGTTTTAGGTACCCATTTTGTAATGGGTCCTTTGATGTTAGTAACAAGGGTCTTAGGAACCCAAATAGACCATTCAATATACTCATGAAGAGAACCAACAAACTTGGCATAAACATGCCCGTCACTAGCATGGCATAACACATAAGAAGGATTAAAATCGCCGGCTTTGTTGGGAGGGGTGACATTGCCCTTCTTGACATTGTTCTTCTTCTTCTCCTCCTCAGGGGCACTTTCTCCCTCCCTCACAAAGGTTTGCATGAGGGGAGGAGGTCGTTTTGTCTTGTCATTCTTGTTCTTGTTCTTGGAGTCGGGCACATACCCAACCCCTTCCTTGGCCACACCTCCCTTTTGGTTGATCAAGAGATCGTTGAGGTTCTTCTTGCCTTGTATGCAAGTCGCAAGACCTCTCTCAAGTTGCTCCTTCAACTTAGCATTTTCCTCAACAAGATGTATATGCTCACAACACGGGTTAGTAGCATTTGCATTATCAATTAAAACCATATGAGGAAAAGTTGCTTTCTCCTTAGTTAGCTTCACTTGGAGTTGATCATGAGACTCCTTGAGACTAGCGTGAATACCCTTCAAGGCCTTGTGGGCCTTGTCAAGTATATCAAACTCCTCTTTGAGTCTAGCAAGATCAACTCCGAGTTTGGCCTTCTCGGAATTTAGCACACGAGAAACAATGAGGGCATGATCATAATCTTTCTTTAACTTAGCATGATCAATGTTGTGAGACTCCTCAAGAGCGAAACGAAGACCATGCTCTTCCTCAAGAGCATTGGAAAGATCCGAAATCTCATCGACATAGTCACGACTATGCCCTTCCATCTTAGAGATGGTGTCTTCGTGAGCCTCGATCATGTCATTGGCCTCACCCAGTTGTTCCAAGAGAGCAACAAAGTGCTTCTTGGATTTTCCCTTGAGTTTGCCCATAAAGGCCTCAAACTCGTTAGCCTCCACATTAGCTCCCTCAAGTTCATTAATGCTATCCATTGGGGAAGGATGATTAATGATGGTAGTTTTGATGTTGGAGGTTACCTTGTTGGTGGCTTTAGCCATGAGACACTTGGCGGTGATGCTCTCGTTGGGTGAGTCGAAGAGAGACACCCGTGACGTTGTTGCAATGGCAACGGAGGCCATGGCAACCGACTCATCATCTTCATCATCATCATCATCCTCATTGTACTCTTCTTGCACAACCAAAGCCTTGGGAGGAGTCTTCTTGGTGAAGTTGTTCTTGTTGGGGAACGACTTGGCCTTGTCCTTTCGGATGAGTTTGCCACCATTGTCTTCCCTCTTCTCATACGGGCATTCCGCAACGAAATGACTCACATTGCCGCAATTGTAGCAAGTTCTTACACGTTGCTTGCCCCTTGTGCCACTCGAGTTGTTTTTGCTAAAGTTGGTCCTCGAGTTTTTCTTGCTCCAAAATTGCCTTGAAGCAAGTGCCATGTGTTCATGATATGCATACTTTGTATCTTCGGGGTTGCTCTCCTCTTCTTCCTCTTCTTCTTCTTCCACGGTGAGCTTGGTCTTCAATGCAAGGTTAGGCTTCTTTGCCCGTTGAGAACGGAGCACCGCATTGTCGGCGGTCTTGTCCAAAATGTTCATAGCCACAAACTCATCCAACACTTCGCTTGAGGTTAAAGTGTGGAAGTCCGGTCTTTGACAAATGACGGAGGACATGGCCTTGTGGTAGGGCATCATTGCCTTGAGGAATTTGCGCTTAATCCAATTGTCATCCGTGTCCTTGCTCCCGTGATCTCGTAGTGAGACCGCGAGTTTGGTTACTCTCCGATAAAGCTCACGAGGTTCTTCATCTTCCTTCATTGCAAACTCATCGGCCTCATCTTGTACCACTTCATAGTTGGACCGTTGAATGCTTGCGCTTCCCCGGTAGAGAGACACGACACAATGCCATGCATCTTTGGCCAAGGCGAAGGGACGAAGATGAGGTAGGTCTTCGGGTGGAATTGCATCTTGAATGATGAAGAGAGCATTCTCATTGAATTGATTGTCTGCGGCTTCTCGAGGAGTGAAGTTGCTTGGATCATGTGGATAGAAACCTTCTTCAATGATTCTCCAAAGGTTAGTGTTCACATGATTTAAATGACGTTTAAAGCGGTAAACCCAAGAATCAAAATCCTCATTTTTCACAATCATAGGGGGAGGACCGGCATGATTCAAATGAGTGGAAGGAACCGGTCCACCATAAACAAGTGGTGGTTCCACATGGGCAAAGATGCCGGTGCCATTCTTGCCACTAGAAGAAGGAGCCTTTTCACTACTAGCTTCCCCCTTGTCGGGGATAGCATCTGACACCTTGTTGGCGGGATCACCCACTTTCAACGGTGCGGTGGAAAGTTTAAGCCCCTCAAGAAATTTAGTAAACATGCTTTCAACTTCGGTCGTCATGGAGGTTTTCAATGTCTCCAAGGCCACATTGAACTCCTCACGAGAGACCGAAGTTCCCCCATTTCCCGTAGACGAGATCAGATTCACACCGGATTGTTCCTCCACACCGTCTACGGTATCAACCATACTCTTTGGACGGTAAAGTCCTTAAAAAGAGACGAGGCTCTGATACCAATTGAAAGGATCGATATGGTTGACTAGAGGGGGGTGAATAGGCAACTACCAATTTTTAGCTTTTCTTTACCAAATTAAACTTTGAATCAAAGTAGGTTGTCTAGATGTGCAACTAGGTGAGCAACCTATATGATGCAATAACAACAAGCATACAAGCAAGCAAGGGTAGAAACAATAAAGAGCTTGCACAAGTAAACATAAGAGATAACCAAGAGTGGATCCGGTGGAGACGAGGATGTGTTACCGAAGTTCCTTCCTTTTGAGGGGAAGTACGTCTCCGTTGGAGCGGTGTGGAGGCACAATGCTCCCCAAGAAGCCACTAGGGCCACCGTATTCTCCTCACGCCCTCACACAATGCGAGATGTCGTGATTCCACTATTGGTGCCCTTGAAGGCGGCGACCGAACCTTTACAAACAAGGTTGGGGCAATCTCCACAACTTAATCGGAGGCTCCCAACAAGACCACGAAGCTTCACCACAATGGAATATGGCTCCAAGGTGACCTCAACCGTCTAGGGTGCTCAAACACCCAAGAGTAACAAGATCCGCTAGGGATGAGTGGGGGAATCGAAAATCCCTTGGTGGAAGTGTAGATCGGGGCCTTCTCAACCACTCCCGAGCAAATCAACAAATTTGATTGGCTAGAGAGATAGATCAGGCGGAAATGAAGCTTGGAGTATTTAATGGAGCTTGAGTAATAAATGGAGCTTGGGGGAGGAAGACGTAGGTGAGAAGGAGGAAGGGGACTCCCTTTTTTAGTGGGGGGAACAATCCCGTTGCCCCCCACCAACCAGCCCCGCACAGGGCGGTACTACCGCTAAGAGGGGGCGGTACTACCGCCAGGCGATGGTACTGCCGCGCCAACCAGCGGTACTGCCCCGCTGAGGAGACTTAGTAGGGAACGGACCCAAATGCGGTACTACCGCGGTGGTAAGGCGGTACTACCGCTCCTGGAACGGTACTACCGCCACTACAACCGTGACTAGTGCCGCAAAACCCGACACGAGAAAAAGACCTCTCGAATCGAGGCGGTAGGAGCCAGACTACCCAGCGGTACTACGGCAGTGGGGTCAAGGGCGGTAGTACCGCTGTGGAGCGGTACTGCCGCTTGTGACCCTTCGGCCGTAGTACCACAGGCAGTGCGGTACTACCGCTGGGGCGCGCGAGAGAGAGAGAGAGAAGGGATCTCTCAAATATGCTGAGGACACGGCGGATGTGCCAGGCCCCCAGTGGTACTACTGTTGTGGAGCCACAGCGGTACTACCGCTGGGTGTGCGGTACTGCCGCTTAGACCCAGACAGAACAAGGAAGAGAGGAGAGATCTCTTCAATAGACAGGAAAAGCTCGGAGGGTGAGAAGCTGATGTGTACGTGATGATTCCACCCATGCAAAACCCCAACGGACCCCCTCTTGATAGTTTTTTTTTTTAATGATACGGCGACCACCGAGAAAGAAACGAAAGAGCTACACCGTCTTGAAATACACTCCGAGGGGAAGAAAGCGTCTCGTGCCAGGGGAGAATCTGTGAATAATTCAACGCACAAGATTAGTCCGTAAACATGTTGTCATCAATCACCAAAACTACCTTGAGAGAGATATGCCGTAACACTTGTTCCTCTGCGACGACTAGGAGCTGGTAGTGAAGTCCATGCCCATCTTCAATGGGGATGGGCCCGTGCCCCTGGAAGCTCCCGAGGAACCGGTGGACGTGCCCTCCGACGACTCCAGCGAAGAAGAGGAAGGGCCTGACTCCGAGGCGACCGACGGGGAGTCGAGGGCTCCCCTCCCCCGGCGCTGGTCCCGCGTTCTCCGCCTTTCTTCGAGCGATGACGACGAGGATGACGACGAGCAGGATGGCAGGAGCTCGCCCCCGATCCCGAAGAAGGACAGGACTGGGCTGATCTCCCGCGCGTCTGCCCCGGCCCGGACCGCAGACGCACCTTCCGCCACCAAGCTTCCCGAGGTTGACCCTTCCAGCCGGCTTTCAGGCTTCAAATTTGGCCGGAGGCTGCTTGAGCTCACTGGCGACGACCCGTAAGCGCTTGATTCTTGCCTTTATTTCTTTCTCTACTTCTGAGGCTTGACGTCCGCATTTCTTGGGTAGGCTGGCGCCCGCAACAAAGAAGCCAAAGGGGGCTCCTGAGGTTCCACCCGTGGCTGCGCCTCTGCCTGCGAAGGAGGGTGACCGCGACGCACAGGCTTCTCTTGCCCGGTCATCCTCGCGAGGCCTGGCTGAGCCGGCTAGGGCGAGGTCAGCCCCCACGGCCCAAGTGGCTCCCGAGGTGCTCTCGCTTGCCGCCGCCACTACAGCTGTCGGGGCGCGGCAGACTCCGCCTCAGGATGCTGCGGCCGCGCTGCCGCCTTCTCCTCCTACTCCACCGGCTGCTGTCTCTCCGACTCCTTCTGCCGTTCTGGATCGTGCTGTTGCTGAGCTGGACCGACTGCGGCAGGATCTTCTTGGCGCCGACCCCCGCTTGGTGGCCGGGCATTTGGAGCTGGCTTCAGGATGGGTTTGCTCCGACGCTTCGATTCGGGCGGCGCTGGTCCAGGCCTCGACGGCATGCGACGAGGAGAAGCAGGCTGTCCTTGAGGCGAAGGTTGCTCGTGATGCAGCCCTGGGGGAGGTGGTCGACGTCCGTGGTCGCTGCAAGGCGCTGGAGGACGAGCTGCAAGGCCTGCGGGATCAGCTCGCGAAAGAGGTCCGCCTTCGCCAAGAGCAGGAAGAAGGCGTGAAGGCTCGCGGGGCGGCCGTCGAGGGCCGGGAGGCCAAGCTCAGGAAGCGCCGTGACTGTCTAGGCGCGCTGGAGCAGGAGTTGGGGCGAGGAAGGACGAGCTGGACGACAAGGCCCTGGTTCTTGTCGAGGACCGCGTGGCCTTCACGGAGTTGGAGGCGAAGGCTCACTCCTCGCTGAGGACGCTTTACGACAGCGGCCTGGAGAGCCCGCTGGCTGGCGCCGAGGACGGCCCCGCCAAGCTGCTTCCCTTCCTGGTTCACGCTCTTGAAGATGTCGCCCTTGGCCTTGGCCCCACGGCCGAGGCCGAGGCGCGTGTCCTATCTTCTGCAGCACTGACGCGGGTCCTCACCCACATCTACCTTCGCGATCCCGGCATCGACCTTGATAGCCTGCTGGAGCCAGCAAGCGGCGAGCGTGCCGCTGCTGCTGCCGAGGCCGTGAAGGATCGTGCAGAGGCTCTGCTGGGGAAGTTCCAGGCCTTCAGCACCAAGCCGGAGCAAGGCGCTGCCGATCTCGCTGCTCCGTGAGGCGAACCCACTCCGCGCTGCTCCCCCGCCGACAAGTGACTCCGTCGTGGCTCCTGTCCTGCCTTTAATTTCTGCACATGTATCATGCCTCGGGGAGGCGGTTAAACTTGCGTTTGGCATTGAGATAACAGTATGGACTGTAATATTTGCTTTTGAATTCCTTGAAATTGGCGCTTTTCCTTCCTACTTGCTTATGTTCTACGCCGGCAGAGCCCGGCCCCGCGCATGCCTCACCCAGCGTTGGTCCCGACCGGAAACCAGGACGGGGCCAAGGAGTGAGGGGCCACGTGACAAGTTAGGCTCCTGAGTCGCGATGATCAGGAGTCCCCCTTGGCGCACGAACAGCAAGTAGGGAGGTGTGATGCGGGTGGATCTACCGTTCTACGTCTGCAGAGCCCGGCCGCGCGCGTGCCTCACCCAGCGATGGTCCCGACCGGAAACCAGGACGGGGCCACGGAGTGAGGGGCTACGTGACCAGTTAGGCTCCTGAGTCGCGATGCTCAGGAGTCCCCTTGACGCTCAAACGGCCTTCATACCTTGGCTCCGCTCGGGGAGAGGCGCGCGACGAACCAGGCCCGGGGGGCCTGGCTGGGCGGCGTGCGTCCGGGCGTGACCCAGGCGCAGCCCCCGTGCCCAACCCCCTCGCGCGGCACTCCCGAGCGGAGGCGTTACGATGAGGCTAGACACTGAGCTCTGGGCTCCCTGAGGTTGATGCGGCCCGGGGGGCACCCTCAGTTGTTTATCACCAGCACGGAGCATAGCGCTTCCGTATGTGTACGGGCATAGCCGCTCCTCGGTAGTGTCATCAGCCAGCGCGGAGCATGGTGCTTCCACTGGTACGTGGGAGGGGGGCCCCTCTGGGAGGAGCCCCCGGGGCGTGTACAGCCCCGCCCTGACACGTGGCTGGCACGGTAGGGCCTGGCGAGGTGTATCTGGGCACCCGTGAGCCAGCGCGGGACTCACGGGGCCCTACCTCTAGGCGGGTTGCGCCTGGCACTGGGCCTTATCTTGTGATGTGTCCCTGCAAATTTGGTTAGATGCTTGCACTCTACGTCCTCGGGTCCCGGCCCTCGAGCTGGTCTCAGCCGTCGCTGGTATGCCAGGTCGCGATGCCATGGACAAGGCCAGAGGGTGAGGGCTGGAGAGCCAGTAAGAGCCCTGAGTCCGATGCTCAGGTACCCCCCCCCCTTTAACGTGCAAGTGGTTGGCATGGAGAACAAGAGGTGCCGTGGACCGGCATCAAATAATCAAGCATGGTGGGTCTAACGCATAATCGGAAATAAATGCAAATGGGATACATGCCGCTGGGCCTGGCTCGAGCGGCTTGGGGATCATGCAGCCCGAGGGGCGCCCCCAACAAGGTAAGATAACAACATGGAATAAAAAGGGGATACACACCGCAGGGACGGACCCACGCGGCCTGGGAATAATGCAGCCCTGGGGGCGCTCCCAACTGGAAGTGAAACTTGAAAGATGTCACGTGATGATGTTGAGGACGAAGGGGTGTTGGTGTAGCAGGCTCGGTGGGCTGCGGAAGCCGATCCTCATGAGCCCCCAGGCCCAGGGGCCTCGGGAGGCTCCGGAGGCGCTGGCGGCTCCTCGCGGACCATCTCCATCTCCGCCAGGGCTGCGGAACGCCTGGCCTCTTGTGCCTCCGTGGTGCCCCTCATGAGGTGCTGGTACGTGGCAGCCGCGTTCAGCAAGCCGTAAGGCATGCGAACGTAGCTGTGGGGCGGACCTCCGCAGCGCCCCACTCGCGAGGGCTAGAGGCGCTCCAGGGAGGCGACTCGGTTGAGCCCTGGTACGTCGATGCAGACGCGCAGCCTGCCATCCTCGCCTGGATGGGGAGCCACTACTGGTAGGCGGCGGCCGCCTTTCATGACTCTTGACTCCTGTAGCACCTGAATGGCCTTGCTGACGAACTCCTGAGGGTCTGGATCTCCTCGCCTTGCTCCTTCTTGAGGGAAACGTGCTTCGAAACACGCCTCCATGTGGTGCCCAAGCGCCTCCCTCGTGACCCTAGCTAGGTCGGTGGCCTTCCAGGGGAGAGCCCCCAAGCCCTGCCTGAGGAGGGCGTCGGGTGCGCTTTCCTATGCGATGGAAGGAGGTTCCCCCTGGGCAGGCACGGGCCCAGAGGGGCCTGCCTCTTGAGGGGCCGGGCCGGACGATGTCTTCTTCTTCTTAGGGGCGGTCTCGGGAAGCCTCCTGCTTCCACGATCCGAGTCTTCCAGTGACGCGGCCTGAAAGGCTCGTTCCAGGGAACACACCGCGTCCTTCTCTTCACAGGGCACCGTGATGACTCCGCCGCTTCCTGGTATCTTGAGGACCTTGTAGCCGTGGTGAGTTACGGCCATGAACTTGGCCAGCGCTGGGTACCCAAGGATGGCGTTGTACGGCAGGCGGATGTGAGCGACATTGAAGTCGATGAGCTCGGTGTGGTAGTTGTCGCGTGCTCCGAAGGTGACAGGGAGGCGGACCTGCCCAATCGGGACCGTGGAGCCGTCGGTGATACCGGAGAAAGGCTTGGTTGGCTGAAGCTAGCTGTAGGGCACTTGGAGGTTGTTGAATGTCTCCACGGACAGGATGTTGAGCCCTGCCCCGCCATCGATGAGGGTCTTGGTGACCACCACGTTGTTGATGATTGGGGAACAAAGCATCGGGAGGACTCTGGCTGTAGCCGCACACTTGAGATGATCTGCTGAGCTGAACGTGATGGCGCATGCCGACCACCTGAGAGGGCGCGTGGCTTCGAGCCTGGGGAGGACCGCGTTCACTTCGCGGGGGAACTGCTTGAAGATGCGCTGAGAGGCTGGGGCTTGAGCCCCGCCCAGGATGCAGGCGATCGCGCGCGGCTCCTGGAAGCCCCCAGCCCCCTCGTCCTGGTGGCGGTCCTCGTTTCTCCTTGGCAGTGGCGGCAGCGGTGGGAGGCCTGCGTTGCCTTGCGGGCGATCCTCGCGAGGCTGATCCCTCCAGTCTCCCTCGCGAGACGGGTCTTGCCAGCGATCCTTGCGAGGTTGATCGCGCCACCCTTGGCACGGGCCACGGTCTTCCCAGCGTCCTGCGTTCCTTCCTCCTCCTCGACCGTAGCCCCGATCACCGCGGTCAGGGCGACGACCGATCCTTCCTTCTCGCACGGCTCGGAGTTCTTGACATTCGTTGGTGTTGTGGGTGTGGAGGTCATGGTACACACAGTACCGGCTGCCCTTGGAAGGTTCGGGCTGATCTCTGCCCCGCTTGGTGTCTGGTTCTGCCGCGAGCACGGCAGCCCCCTTGCGCTTCACATCCTTGGCCTTGGGCTTCTTCTCTTTTGGGTCTGCGGCGGGCAGCTCGAGGAGGGAGAGACGCCCTTCCTCAGCCCTGGCGCACTTGTTTGCCAAGTTGAACAGCTCCAAGGAACTACACAGGTCTTCATGCATCGCCAGCACCTCCTTCATCTTGACATCGCGCACGCCGTCGGAGAAGGCTGAGATGATGGCCTCCTCAGTCACCTTGGGAATCTTGAGGCGTGCATTGTTGAAGCGCTGGATGTACTTCTGCAGGGTCTCCCCGGGTTGTTGCTTGATGCGGCGCATGTCGCTCACGGCGGGTGGCCGGTCGCGAGTGCCTTGGAAGTTGGGGATGAAGCGGGTGCGCATCTCATCCCAGGAGGAGATTGTGCCTGGAGCCAGGTTCAGGAGCCAGGTGCGGGCCCCGTCCTTGAGCGCCATGGGAAACCAGTTCACCATGACCTTCTCGTCTCCGTTGGCAGCTTCGATGCCCAGCTCGTAGAGCTGGAGGAACTCCGCAGGGTCGGCCGTGCCGTCGTAGCGAGGAGGCAGGTCTGGCTTGAACTTGCCGGGCCACGTGACGCTGCGTAGTTCGGTGGTGAAGGCGCGGCAGCCTGCTGTGGCCACGGGAGGCCTTGGGTGACGGAGAGCTTGGTCTTGCATGTCCCCATGCGCTGCAGCTGAGAGCAGCGCGGGGTCTTGACGCGCGGGAGCAGGAGCATGGTCGCGACGTGCTGGAGCAAGGAGCGCCCGGGCAGCTTCTTGCGGGCGAGGGACTTCTTGGCAGCTCTGTTCTTGCCACGCTGGCACCTGACGGAGCGGGTTCCGCCTAGGGGCCACGCGCCTTGGAGCCATGGTGTCTTCTTGAGGAGGAGGCAGTCGGGGCGCCGCAGGAGCCTCGTCGCCCGCGCGGGGCGGGGTGCGGTGCAGCGGAATGGACGGCGTAGGAGAGCCCCCTGCGGCGCGGACGAGCTCGGCGACGCGGTCGAGCCATTCTTCGTAGACGTCGTCGACGGGACGGTAGCGCAGGAGCTCGTTCGCCGCGATGAGTGCAGCCAGAGCCTCCATGGGCGCGCGGAGCGCGCGGGACGAAGATCCAGCTGGGGTGAGCGAGGGAGTTGCAGTGCGGCCGTCTTGCCGCACGGACGGATGCTGAGACGATGCTTGCTGCTCGTCCCCCGCCGGGCCGGTGGCGGCGTTGATGGTAGGAGACGAGGAACGGCGAGGAAGCCCGCCGACAGGGGCCGTCTGGGCGACGCGGGAAGCGAGCGCGGCCCGGCGCTCGGCGCGGGCCCGACGAGCGTCAGACATGGGCGTGATGGTCGGAGGAGAACGGGGTGGTGGAAGACGAATTCCGGCGCACCCCTACCTGGCGTGCCAAATGTCGGATTTCAGGTTCCGGCAGACCCTTGAGGTTCGAACACTGGGGTGTGCGCGGAGATTTCGCCTCTTACCTACCTGCACCCCTCCGCCTTGCTAGGATCTAAACTACGGCAAGAACAACACAAGAGACACAGGGTTTATACTGGTTCGGGCCATCGTTATGGTGTAATACCCTACTCCAATGTGTGGTGTGGTGGATTGCCTCTTGGGCTGATGATGATGAACAATACAATGAAGAACAGCCTCGCGAGGGTCTGTTCTTGGCTGGGGCGGTGAACTGCTGGGAGGAGTTTAGTCACCTTTCTCTCTCTCTCTCTCTGGCTGCTTCTCGGCCAAAACTCTTCTCTTCTAACCTGGCCGACCAAACCACCCCCTTTTCTATGTGGGTGGCTGGTCCTATTTATAGAGGCCCTGGTCCTCTTCCCAAATATCGAGCGGGAAGTGAGCCAACAATGGCGGGCTAATTTGAAGGGGGACAGCTAGTATCAGCTATCCTGACAAAAGTAGTCTTCGCCTGCGCAAAGCTCTGGTGATGACGCCGTCTCGGGCTCCACGATGACCTCCGTCTCGTAGTCCTCCTGGTCTTGGTCTCATTGCACCGAAATGGCAACCTTTGCCTAATGCCTCGGTACTCCGCGGCTGCGCTTGCCCCCTTTGCACCAAAGAGGAAAGGAGGACACTGCGCGGGCTGGCACCCGCCTGGCGCCCTAAGTCGTCATGGCTTGCGTCACGGGCACCTCGTGAGGTACCCTGCCTTGATCTCTCCGCCTCCTCGTGAGCCAGCCTGACGAGGCCGTGCCTGAGGAAGCTCTGCGTCGTCCGCCCCGCGAGGCTTGGCCCCTCGCGAGGGTCTTGGGTTTGTGTTGGTGAAGATGGGCCGTCCTGGGCCTTCCTTTTGAGCCACGCCGCAGGCCGCAGGTAGGCAAGTCTGGGGACCCCCGTTCCCAGAATGCCGACAGCAGGAATGGCTTCCATCTCCTTTTGGTCCGTCGTCCGCCCGTCCCGAAGAGCGCTGGAGCGCGAGGAAACCATGGTGGGAGTGGTGTGGACATGAGAAAGGGAACGGAGGCGGATGACTGCGGCTATGGCCGGCGCAACAGTTTATATAGCAATGGTGGGCGGCAGCGGGATGGACGGGTGGCACCGGAGTAGCCACCTCAGTAACCACGTATCGTTAATATGGGCGGCAGATGGACGGACGGACAACACTTGTGTCGTTTGAACGTGCAGCAATTGCCTGCACCGGGAAGCGGCGCGGGTGGCGCTGACCGTTTCGGGCGAAAAGCGTGCGCGGGCGAGGGAGGCGGTATGGGTGGGCGAGGGCGGTCGGACTCATGCTTGGCAGCGGTCCGGTCTAGCATCCGGACATGCTGGCTCGCGAGCGAGCTCGCCGAGCTAAGCAACGACAATCAGACGATGGATGTGGCTTCCGACCAGGAGCCAGCGCCACCGCCCAAGCCAGTTCATGTCGTGTTCACCATAGAGTAGGTGCGGCCTCACTTCGACGCCCTAATGGCAGAAGAGCTACCAGTGTAGGAGGGCCTGTGTTGCAACCTCTGTCTCCTCAATGAGCATTGGCTCCCAGAAAGACGAATTGCCGGCGAACAAGCGAACGACAATGCCGTCGCGGACATGTGGCCATATGAGCCTGGCTTCCTAAATGAGCAGCGAGCGCTATATCAGACCATCCATAGGACCCGCGAGGCCCTCTTAGTCACCCTTCAAGTTGTTGCGCTCGCCGTGGCGCCGCCGTTTCACGTTGTCAACATGGTCAACGAACATGAGGAATCCGGAGATGACTTTAATTGGAGAGGATGATAGTGGGGACCCATCAGGGGCATAGCCGCACGTACGCAAATGCGTCCTTATTATATACAACTATTTTTTTGCTTCCTCCTGGTTTCCCGACATCACGGCCCCACACCATTCTCAACCTATATAGTCAATAAACAAGAGAATTGCACAAGGAGCGGCCGACAGCTGGGACCCAGCAACTCGAACAATATTTGTGTTTTTTATGTGCGAGCAGAGTTTTTCTTGAGCGATGTTTTTGTTGTTGTTCAGATGAGCAGGGTATCAACTGGGCCGGCTGTGGCCCGTTTAGCCCAGTCCTTGAGGTATAGCTGGGCTAGCCCAACCCAGATATTAATTATTTTCAAGCTGAAAATGGCTAGCCCAGCTATACTTATTTTTTTTTGAGGAATACCCAGCCCATGTCAACTTGTTATTCCTCGCCCCGCTGGGCTATAAATCTTTTCTAGGAGAGATGTATTAGGCTTAACAAGAAAATGGGCATTAAGGAATAATAAATGAGATGTAATTATAAAAATTGGGTTGTAACTCTAAAAATGGACCAAACACGTAATTAGTTAAAAATATATTTTTTTGGATTTTGAAAATTTTAATTTCATTACTCGTTGCGCGCGCAATATTTCGTTGGATTTTTACGTAATATAAATTTATTTTGAAATTATATTTAAGCTGACTGGATATTTCGGGATAAAAATATTTTAGATCCCATCAAAATGTGAATTTTTTATTGAATTCTGTTTTGTGCTGTTGAAATTATTAATGGTTGTCCTAGCTAGAAAATGGGTTGTAATTTTAATAAACTGTAAATGGGCTGTAGTAAATTCCATTAGAATTCAAAAATGGGATGTACATTCTTACATATCGCAAATGGGCTATATGTTCTTGTCACACACTTGTGGGCCTACTAAGTTGACGCGTACGCAAGGCTTTGTCAACTTATAGTCAACACATGGTTCTAGCAGCAGTGGCCATTGGATGTCCATCCAACGCATGTCGTGCTTCTTCTTTAATCTCGGATATTCTTGCTTCAGCCGCCCAAACCACCGCCGGTGGTATCGCCCGCTACCGCCTCTCGTGGCCGGCTGTGCTGCCGCGCAGGACTCACCGGCCCACCCTACTCCCATAGCCGTCCAGACCATTCCTCTACTCACCAACACCTCCTGTTATTCTCCCGCGACGGCAGCCTCACACCATAGCCAGACCAGTGAGCCCTCGTACTCCCCTCCGCGTGGGCATCCACCCGCCTCGTCTTCCCTGGCTCCCTTCCTAGGCCTCGCCGTCGTCCATCGCCTGGGTGCTGTCCACGCGGCGTGATCAACGTGGTCAACGAACGATAGCCATCGGAAAAGGACTCTACGCGGTGAGGCTGACAGATGAACCCACCAGCTACATCTTCGCACGCAAGGAAGTGCGTCCATATTACGGGCAAAAAAATGATTCTTCCCGCTAACAGTTGGGACCCACGAGCTATATCTTCGCATGTAAGGGAGTGTGTCCATATTTGTGACGCCCCGAGACCGACGCTTTAGATGCCTTTCATGTTTTGTGTGTCAGCTATGTTATTTAATTGTTTGTTGAATTTCATCATCGCATCATGCGCATTGCATCTTTGTTTTCAAAATTTGCATCCGTTCATAGTTGCCATGTCCCCCCTTGCCTTCATTGCCCGTTCCGAGACCAACCTTATTCTTCGCTTTCCCTCTTGCCTAAACTGGAGTCTCTTTGCACAGTGCATCGACCCCTTCGCCCGTGTCCGAAACTTCCCCAAACCCGAACCGAACTATCATTACCGTTGTGTCCGGATCATCCCCAAACATCTATAAAACATCTTCGGTTTCTTCTTTGACTCTTCTAACCTATTTATGACTATACGATTATGATGAAAAGGCCCGAGTAGCCACTAAACTAATCTACCTGCTATATAACCAGACAAAACCCTAAAATCTAGGAAGATGTCCCATCCACCCATCGCCGCCGCCGCCACTCCACCGAATCCCCCTCGGAATCCTCCCGATCCAGTTCCACCCGAGACCAATCGCAGCCTCCACCTTCTCGGTGTCCCCTCTTGTCCAACCACCGCCAGCGCCCAAATCCTGCTGGAGCCCGAGCTCCTTTGCCCGCGGCCCCTTCCTCGCTCGTGCCCGAGCAGGAGTGCTCGGCCTCGTCTCCTTGCGTTGCCGTTCGCCACGCCGGTGACTACGGGCACAACCTCCTCAGCAGCGCCCCGCCTCCTCAACCACCTCGCATCGCTGCCTCATCAGCTCCGCTGCCGGCAGCAGCACCCGTGCCAAGCCTCGTCCTGCAGCCCCCTCGTCCAGGAGCTGCACGAGAAGAGGAGCTCCTCTTCGTCGTTTCCGCAGCAGTCGCTCGACCTCGCCACTCTCGTCTGCTCTGGTGAGCCTTGCCACCGTCGACGGCCGAAGCCAGGTCCCGTCGCTACTCTTCCCTTCTTCCCCTGGTTCTTCTCGTTGACCCCTCCCTCTCCATGTAACCTCCCTCTCTCGTAGTTTTCATAGAAGGAGCTCCGTCTGCGCCATGGATGCCCTGCCTCGCCAGATCCGTCCATTCCCCTCGTCCCGCGCCCCGAATCCGGTCGATCCGAGCTTCCCCATGCCCAAGACCTTGCCGCCCCATCGCTCTACTCTCGGCCACCGGCGTCCCTGCCGCTGCCATCTACTTCCCCTGCAACGAGCAGAGCCACCGCCTCCTCGTGCCCGAGGGGGGCGCTCGTCCCTGAGCCCCGCTCGGCCTTGACGCCCCGTGCGCCAGCCTCGACCTACTCTGTGCGCCAAGTCCTGTCCAGCCGCCCCTGCAACTCCCGTCGGCCGCCGCTGATGTCTCTGCTTCACGCACTCGCCGGTCAAACCACTCGCTCGACCCCTCCTGGTCGCGCGTTGACCTCCAGCGCCCCCCAAGGCCCAGCCTAGCACCAGATCTGGCCCCAGGCCGCTGGGTGAGGCCACACCCCAGCGCCCCTCCTCTGTTTTTTCCACCTGTTGGGCCAACTTGATTCAGCCCGTCATGTTTTTCCCTGTCCAGCGATTTTAGCATTTATCCTGAGATAACAATTTTGCAGAAAAACCCTTTGGACATCATGCAATTAATACCTCACCTACCGTGCATCTAAATTGAACAAACTTAATATATAAAATGCTTAGAATTTTGTCTAGTTTCTTAATATGCAACTTTCATCCATGTTTAAAATGTTTAAATGTGATGTTTGATTTAATTTGCTTAAATGCCATGTTAAAATGATTTATTTCATAACTAAATAACCGTAGCTCTATTTTAAATAAACTTTATATGTAAATGGGGTGGAAAAATGCATAGATTAACATGGTGGCATCATCTTGCATGTTTAACAACTCTAAAATATGATTTAGGGCAGAACAATACCAACTCTAAAATTTGCATATGAGGATTTTCTGGAATTGTTGTTTGTTATTTCCGGCCTCATTTAAACTTGCCTAAATAATTTTTTTATATATGTTTCTCCTCCTGCCATGTTTAACAACATTTAATATTGTTGAGTACCTAACCGGGAGTGAACTAAATAATCGAATGTGGTGTTTCGTCAACATGCATCTTGTTACATATTGAGGTCCACTTAATTTGTAGAACTGTTTGTTGCACTTTGCCATGCCATGCCTCTTTAAACCGGACATGCATCATGATTGATTGTGCATCATGCCATGTTTATGTGTTCGTTGTTTACTATGTTGTTTGCTTCTTTCCGGGTGTGCTTCTTCTCGATAGTTCCGGTTATGTTGCGTTTGTGAGGATCCGTTCGACTACGTCCATTTGTCTTCTTCATGGACTCGTTCTTCTTCCTTGCGGGATTTCAGGCAAGATGACCATTACCCTCCATATCACTTCTATCTTTGCTTGCTAGTTGTTCGCTCTATTGCTATGTCGCACCACCTACCACTTGTTTATCATGCCTCCCATATTGCCATGTCAAGCCTCTAATCCACCTTCCTAGCAAACCGTTGTTTGGCTATGTTACCGCTTTGCTCATCTCCTCTTATAGTGTTGCTAGTTGCAGGTGAAGTTGAAGTTTGTTCCATGTTGGAACATGGATATGTTGGGATATCACATTATCTATTATTTAATTAATGCATTTATATACTTGGAAAAGGATGGAAGGCTCGGCCTTTTACCTGGTGTTTTGTTCCACTCTTGCCGCCCTAGTTTCCGTCATACCGGTGTTATGTTCCTTGATTTTGCATTCCTTACGCAGTTGGGGTTATGGGACCCCCTTGATAGTTCGCTTTGAATAAAACTCCTCCAGCAAGGCCCAACCTTGGTTATACATTTGACAACCTAAGCCTTTTCCCTTGGGTTCCGTGGAACCGAGGGTCATCTTTATTTTACCCCTCAGGCCAGTGCTCCTTTGAGTGTTGGTCCAAACTAGAGCCCTTTGCAGCGCCACCTCGGGGAAACTTGAGGGCTGGTTTTAGTTGTACGGATTGCTCATCCGGTGTGCCCTGAGAACGATATATGTGCAGCTCCTATCGGGATTTGTCGGCACATTCAGGTGGTCTTGCTGGTCTTGTTTTACCATTGTCGAAATGTCTTGTATCCAGGATTCCGAGTCTGATCGGGTTGTTCCGGGAGAAGGGATATCCTTCGTTGATCTGAGAGCTTGTGATGGGCTAAGTTGGGACACCCCTGCAGGGTATAAACTTTCGAGAGCCAAGCCCGCGGTTATGTGGCAGATGGGAATTTGTTAATATCCGGTTGTAGAGAACTTGACACTTGATTTAATTAAAATGCATCAACCGCGTGTGTAGTCGTGATGGTCTCTTTTCGACGGAGTCCGGAAAGTGAACATGATCTTGTGTTATGCTCGAACGTAAGTAGTTTCAGGATCACTTCTTGATCACTTCTAGCTTCAGGACCATTGCGTAGCTTCTCATCTTACTCTTACTTGCGTATGTTAGCCACCATATTTTCTTAGTGCTTGCTGCAGCTCCACCTCATTACCACATCCTACCCATAAGCTTAAATAGTCTTGATCTCGCAGGTGTGAGATTGCTGAGTCCTCGTGACTCACAGATACTTCCAAACAGTTACAGGTGCCGATGATACCAATGCAGGTGATGCTACCGAACTCAAGTGGGAGTTCAACAAGGACCTTGGTCGTTACTATGTTTCGTTTCCTGATGATCAGTAGTGGAGCCCAGTTGGGATGATCGGGGATCTAGCATTTGGGGTTGTTTTCTTTTATTTTGGTTCCATAGTCGGACCTTCATTGTACTATGGATAATGTATGTTTAACTTGTTATTTGTGTGAAGTGGCGATTGTAAGCCAACTATTTATCCTTTGTTATTCAGTACATGGGATTGTGTGAAGATTACCCCTCTTGCGACAAAACCACCATGCGGTTATGCCTCTAAGTCGTGCCTCGACACGTGAGAGATATAGCCGCATCATGGGCGTTACAAGTTGGTAATCAGAGCCATCCTCGACTTAGGAGCCCCCTGCTTGATCGAATCGCTGACGTTGTCGAGCCTAGAACAATATGTTTTGAGTCTTAGGATTATATATATCAGAGAGTAGGATTTTTCTTTACTCAGTCCCTTCATCGCTCTGGTGAGGTCTCCTGACGTAGATGTTTGGACTTTTCTCTCCTCAATTTTCATGGATTTTTTTAGGATCACGCGGGTATCTTGGGATCGTTCTGATACTCTTGTGACGAGAACATTGTTCTTGGTGCCTCCTGACATTTAGGGGTTGTGGAAGTGTCCCGGGGAGTTGAGCTCCGAGGTGTTGTCGTCACAATTTCATCATTGCAGTTCTGGAATACCTGAGTTCGCCGACATCGAAAATCTCTTTTATGCAGTTGTTGGTGAGATAACCTCGATGCCACCCAGTACTGGGGCGGGAGTTCGGGAGTATCGCCATAACTCGTATAACGGATGCTTTTCGAAGGTTGAGGTACACGATTTCCGAAGTTTTCTTGGTTATGTGTTGACGGATGGATACAGTTGGAGCATAGGGCTTGTTAGTTGTGTGATATATATTGTGCCTCCCTGTATCCCCAACACCAGATTGCATGACCAAAAAGTTTCGGGAGTTTATAGGTGGGAATTCAAGTATCGCGTAGGAATTCTTTCCAACAGACACATAATACGATATGGGATCTATCATATGTTTGTTGACATTTGAAGTAGTGGATTTCAAGAGTGCTTATCATGCCATTCTGGGTAGGCCTGCCTATGCACGTTTCATGGCTCGACCGTGTTACGTGTACCTCAAATTGAAAATTCCTGGTCCCAGAGGAGTGATCACTATCACTGGCAATCGGCAGAAAGCAAAAGAGTGCTTCCAGAAGGGCTCAAAAATCACCGATGCACAAATGGCAGCAGTCGAAATGCAAGAATTCCAGAAAAATACAGATCCGAGTGATTTGCCGTGCTCCAAGAAGCCTGCCACTGATTCTGCATTTCAGTCGTCCGGTGAAACCAAGCCGATTCATATTCACCCGACCGATCCTAATGCTGCTCCTACTCATATTTCAACTTCACTCGACAACAAATAGGAATAAGCGCTCATCCAGTTCCTCCGTGAGAACTGGGACTCTTTGCATGGAAACCTTCTGACATGCCGGGTGTACCCAGGGGACTGGCTGAGCATCGTTTGCGAGTCGACCCGAAAGTAAAACCAGTCAAAGAACATCTTCGACAGCCCACCGTACAGAAGAGAAAAGCAATTGGTGAGGAAGTGGTTCGACTCCTAGCAGCTGAGTTCATCCACGAGATTTACCACTCCGAGTGGCTCGCCAATGTTGTTATGGTCCCCAAGAAGGACGACTCACTTCACATGTGCATTGACTTCAAGCATATCAATCGGGCCTGCCCGAAAGATCATTTTCCTCTCCCCCGCATCGACCAAATTGTTGATTCGACTGCGGGGTGTGAGCGTTTGTCTTTCCTAGATGCCTATTCCGGGTACCATCATCCGACTGTATGGACCCGATGAGATAAAAACAGCTTTCATCACTCCATTCAGGTGCTTTTGTTATGTCACCATGCCATTCGGTCTCAAGAACGCTGGGGCCACATTCATGAGGATTCAGAAGTGTCTGCTCACTCAAATCAGCCGGAATGTGGAAGCATACATGGATGACATTGTGGTCAATTTGCGTAAAGGTTCCTGTAAGATCGTGGATGTCGCCTAGAGGGGGGGGTGAATAGGCGTTTTAAAATAATTACGATTTAGGCTTGAACAAATGCGGAATAAACCTAGCGGTTAATTTGTCAAGCAAAAAACCTAAAACAACTAGGCTCACCTATGTGCACCAACAACTTATGCTAAGCAAGATAAGCAACTATGTGATAGCAAGATATATGACAAGAAACAATATGGCTATCACAAAGTAAAGTGCATAAGTATAGAGCTTGGGTAAGAGATAACCGAGGAACGCGGAGACGACGATGTATCCCGAAGTTCACACCCTTGCGGATGCTAATCTACGTTTGGAGCGGTGTGGAGGTACAATGCTCCCCAAGAAGCCACTAGGGCCACCGTAATCTCCTCACGCCCTCGCACAATGCAAGATGTCGTGATTCCACTAAGGGACCCTTGAGGGCGGTCACCGAACCCGTACAAATGGCAACCCTTGGGGGCGGTCACCGAACCCGTACACTTTGGCAACCCTTGGGGGCGGTCACCGGTACCTGTCAAATTGCTCGGGGCGATCTCCACAACCTAATTGGAGACCCCGACGCTTGCCCGGAGCTTTACACCACAATGATTGAGCTCCGAACAACACCAACCGTCTAGGGCGCCAAAGCACCCAAGAGGAACAAGCTCTGGGGTGCCCAAACACCCAAGAGTAATAAGCTTCTCAAACTTCACTTCGACGTATCACCGTGGAGAACTCAAACCGATGCACCAAATGCAATGGCAAGGGCACACGGAGTGCCCAAGTCCTTCTCTCTCAAATCCCATCGGAGCAACTAATGCTAGGGAGGAAAATGAGAGGAAGAACAAGAAGGAGAACACCAAGAACTCCAAGATCTAGATCCAAGGGGTTCCCCTCTCATAGAGGAGAAAGTGATTGGTGGAAATGTGGATCTAGATCTCCTCTCTCTTTTCCCTCAAAAACTAGCAAGAATCGATGGAGGGATTGAGAGTTAGCATGCTCAAAGAAGGTCAACAATGGGGGCAAAAACGAGCTCAAGAGATGGGGAACCATTGGGGAAGAAGACCCCCTTAAATAGGTCCCCACGAATCTGCCCGTTATGTACAGAATAACATAGGAGCAGTACAACCTCTATGAGCACCGGTACAACCGGTAACAGGCAATAAGCGGTACAACCGGCCCACAACCGCCCAACAACCGCACCACAACAGAGACTAGTCCGGTGGTAGAGCGGTACATGACCGGTACAACCTCTGGACCAATTCTGGAGCGGTACAACCGCTCCAAACACCGGTTGTACCGGTCAAGCGGTACAACCTCTCCATGGGGCGGTACAACCTCTCTATGTAAAACAGGCAATATCAAAACAGCCACAACTTTCGCATACGAGCTCCGAATTCAACGAAACCAAGTTTGTTGGAAAGCTAACGACAAGGGCTAACACAATTTTGAGAGAAATAACAATAAGAAGCAAATGATAAAAGGAACATAATAAAATGGTGAGAACCCATCCTCGGAAAATACCGGTAAAACCTCCAACACCGAAAACATCATAGAAGATGCATGCGAACTCCGTTTTTGATGAACTCAAGCTTGTCATCAAGATGACCATAAGCTCTAAGACTCACAAATGGAACCAAACAAGAACCAAGAAAGATAATGCAAGGATGCAATGGTTTGAGCTCTCGACTAATGATACGATCAAGCTACTCCCTAGAGAGCCCCCCTTGATAGTACGACAATCGATCCTACAACCCGGTCTCCCAACTACCACTATGAGACCGGTAAAATAGAAAACCTATCAAGGGCAAACCTTTGCCTTGCACATAGTCCACTTGAGCTAGATGATGACGATCTTGACTTCCTCAAGTTGGACCACCTTTCTTGATTGTGTTGGCTCGATGAAGACTAGTTGATTGCTCCCCCATACTCCACTATGGGTGAGCCACTCATTGGCACATCTTCACAATTCCATTGACACCACAATGGACAGCAAGCTTCAAGCTTGATTGCTCCCCCATACTCCATTATGGGTGAGCCACTCTTCGAGTTGCTCCACTTGAACTTGCACACTGCAAACTTGACGACGATCACCACTTGATGTCATCCTCCATGGGTTGTATGAGATCTTCCTCTTAACGCAAGACCATGGAAACATACCTAACCCCACAAAGAACTCTCACGTAGACCATGGGTTAGTACACAAAGAGTAATGGGCAATGCTTACCATACCATGGGATCACTTGATCCCTCTTGGTACTTCTTCTACGCTTTGTGAGTTGATCAACTTGATTCACTCTTGACTTAGTCTTGATCAACATTGAATCTTTCCAACTCTCATTTGGATGATGTCTTGAAGGTAACCATGAATGATCACACAATCTTCTTCTTCAAGACATGCTTGCAATAAGCTCAACTCACACATGACCAATCTTTGGATAATTCCTTGAAAAGCACTTTGGCCATCTCAACTCACACATGACCAATCTTTGGATAATTCCTTGAAAAGCACTTTGGCCATCTCATAAACTCCTTGAAACCAACACATGGACTTCAAGACAATCCTATGGACAAATCCTTCAAATATAACTCAAGGCAACCGTTAGTCCATAGAGATTGTCATCAATTACCAAAACCACACATGGGGGAACCGCATGTCCTTTCAGTTCCGACCTGTTGACTGATCTTGCTGAAACCTTTGCCAACCTCAGAAGATATGATATCAAGATTAACCCATCAAAGTGTACTTTCGGAGTTCCTGGCGGAAAGTTACTCGGCTTCCTCGTTTCCGAACGAGGAATCGACGCGAACCTAGAGAAAGTTGGTGCCATACTCCGGATGAAGCGCCCTGTGCGCGTGCATGATGTCCAAAAGCTTACTGGTTGTTTGGCCGCCTTGAGTCGATTCATTTCTCGCCTCGGTGAAAAGGCATTGCCTCTTTACCGACCGATGAAGAAATCTGACAAGTTCGAATGGACTCCTGAAGCTGATGTAGCATTTGCAGATCTCAAAGCCCTGCTTTCCACCCAGCCAGTGCTCGTTGCCCCAGTCAGTAAAGAGCCTTTACTGCTTTACATTGCACCCACTGGACAAGTTGTCAGTACATTACTCACGGTCGAGCAGGAAGAAGAAGGAAAAGCCTATAAAGTTCTGCGCCCAGTATACTATGTTTCTGAAGTTTTAATTCCATCCAAGCAAAGATATCCACATTATCAGAAGCTTTTTTATGGGATTTACATGACCACGAAGGAGCTTGCACATTATCTTCGATCACTCCATTACAGTCGTCAGCGATGCACCATTGTCAGAAGTTCTGAACAATAGAGATGCAACTGGTCGAGTGGCAAAATGGGCGATTGAACTCCTTCCCTTCGATATCAAGTTTGAGGAAAAGAAAGCTATCAAGTCCCAGGCAATAGCGGATTTCCTCACCGAGTGGATCGAACAGCAACTGCCGACTCAGATTCACTCGGACCACTGGACCATGTTCTTTGATGGATCCAAGATGCTGAATGGTTCTGGTGCCGGGGTGGTATTGGTATCCCCCTGAGGTGACAAGCTCCACTATGTTCTCCAAATTCATTTTGATTCCTCCAACAACGAAACTGAATATGAGGCACTTTTGTACGGTTTGCGTATGGCCATTTCACTCGGCGTCCGTCGCCTCATGGTCTACGGCGACTCAGATTTGGTGGTGAATCAAGTGATGAAGGAGTGGGACGTCAGAAGCCCAGCTATGACTGGCTACTGCAATGCGGTGAGAAAGTTAGAGAATAAGTTTGAGGGTTTAGAACTCCATCATATACCTCGACTGAAAAATCAAGCAACAGATGATTTGGCAAAGATAGGTTCCAAGAGGGAAGCCATTCCCAGTAATGTGTTTTTGGATCATATTCATACACCTTCAGTCCAGGAAGATCCTTTCATTGAAGAGCCCCCGCAACCAAAGATCACCACTGATCCGACTGAAGTCAAAGTCCCGGCCGTGGTCGACTTGATCATGGAGGTTTTGGTCATCACTCCCGACTGGACAGTGTCGTACATCGAGTACATCCTCAGGAGACAACTCCCAAAGGACGAAAAAGAGGCCCGACGGATCGTCCGCCGATCCAAAGCTTTTACTGTAATAAGATGGCAGCTGTTCAGAGAAAGTGTAACTAGAGTCAGCCAGAAATGCATAACACCATAGGAAGGTCGAGTGATCCTTAATGACATCCACTCGGGGACCTGTGGTCACCATGCGTCCTCCCGGACCATTGTGGCCAAAGCATACCGAGCAAGATTTTAATGGCCACGGGAAAATGAGATGGCACAAGAAATAGTCGACAAATGTGAAAGTTGCCAGTTTTACTCCAACATGTCTCACAAGCCTGCGTCAGCCCTGAAGACCATTCCACTCGTTTGGCCCTTCGCTTCTTGGGGTTTGGACATGGTTGGACCTCTGAGAACAGGTAGGAGTGGCTTCACGCATGTACTCGTGGCAGTCGACAAGTTCACCAAATGGATTGAAGCCAAACCCATCAAAAGTCTTGAAGCCAGTACTGCGGTCAGTTTCATCAGAGAATTAACGTTCATATATGGTGTTCCGCACATCATCATCACTAACAAATGGGTCGAACTTCGATTCTGATGAGTTTAGAGCCTTCTGCGCTTCCCAAGGCACTCGGGTCGACTACGCTTCAGTCGCCCATCCCCAGTCGAATGGACAAGCTGAAAAAGCAAACAGGTTGATCTTCAAAAGACTGAAACCCCGACTGATGCGTAATCTCAAGCATGCAGCAGGCGCCTGGGTCGATGAACTTCCGTCAATACTTTGGGGTTTGAGGACGACTCCGAATCGGTCGACTGGTCGAACTCCATTCTTCTTGGTCTATGGAGCTGAAGCTGTGCTTCCGAGTGACTTACTTCACAATGCACCCAGAGTCGAGCTTTTCTCAGAAGATGAAGCAGAACAGGCTCGGTAAGATGCAGTTGATCTCTTGGAAGAGGAAACAGAGATGGATCTGATCCGATCGACCATTTATCAGCAAGACCTGCATCGATTCCATGCCAGAAATGTGAGGGGTCGAGCATTTCAGGAAGGAGACTTGGTTCTTTGAGTGGATCAGCAGAAACCTCACAAGCTCGCCCCTACTTGGGAAGGTCCTTTCATCATCACCAGAGTGCTCCACAATGGAGCGTACCACCACTACAACGTCAATCATAAGAAAGATGAGCCACCTGCTTGGAATGCAGAGTTGCTCCGCCCCTTTTACACTTAAGCATTCAAACTGTTAAGATGTAATAAGAAATACCCCTTAGTTTGATTATCAAAGACACGGTTTTACAGTCTCATAAATGATTGTTGTCCCTTTTTGTATGTTCTAAATCCCCCAGTGGGTGCCTTAGATGCGAATCCGTTTCGCCTAAGTTTAACAAATCCTACCGAGTGATGAGAAAGCCTCTCACTTGGGGGCTTAGCTGGGAATCTGTTTCGCCTAAGTTTGAAAAATCCTACCGAGTGGTGAGCAAGCCTCTCACTCAGAGGCTTAGCTGCAGTCCAGTACTCGCCTAAGTTTGAAAAATCCTACCGAGTGGTGAGCAAGCCTCTCACTCGGAGGCTTAGCTGCAGTCCAGTACTTGCCTAAGTTTGAAAAATCCTACCGAGTGGTGAGCAAGCCTCTCACTCGGGGGCTTAGCTGCAGTCCAGTACTCGCCTAAGTTTAAAAAATCCTACCGAGTGATGAGTAAACCTCACACTCGGGGGCTTAGCTGCAGTCCAGTACTCACCCAAGTTTAAAAAATCCTACCGAGTGCTGAGCAAGCCTCTCACTCGGAGGCTTAGCTGCAGTCCAGTACTCGCCTAAGTTTGAAAAATCCTACCGAGTGGTGAGGAAGCCTCTCACTCGGAGGCTTAGCTGCAGTCCAGTACTCGCCTAAGTTTAAAAAATCCTACCGGGTGGTGAGCAAGCCTCTCACTCGGAGGCTTAGCTGCAGTCCAGTACTCGCCTAAGTTTGAAAAATCCTACCGCGTGGTGAGGAAGCCTCTCACTCGGAGGCTTAGCTGCGGTCCAATACTCGCCTAAGTTTGAAAAATCCTACCGCGTGGTGAGCAAGCCTCTCACTCGGAGGCTTAGCTGCCGTCCAGTACTCGCCTAAGTTTGAAAAATCCTACCGAGTGGTGAGCAAGCCTCTCACTCGGAGGCTTAGCTACAGTCCAATACTCGCCTAAGTTTGAAAAATCCTACCGAGTGGTGAGCAAGCCTCTCACTCGGGGGCTTAGCTGCAGTCCAGTACTCGCCTAAGTTTAAAAAATCCTACCGAGTGATGAGCAAACGTCACACTCGGGGGCTTAGCTGCAGTCCAGTAATCGCCTAAGTTTAAAAAATCCTACCGAGCGGTGAGCAAACCTCACACTCGGGGGCTTAGCTGCAGTCCAGTACTCGCCTAAGTTTAAAAATCCTACCGAGTGGTGAGCAAACCTCACACTCGGGGGCTTAGCTGCATTCCAGTACTTGCCTAAGTTTAAAAAATCCAACCGAGTGATGAGAAAACCTCACACTCGGGGGCTTAGCTGCAGTCCAGTACTCGCCTAAGTTTTAAAAAAATCCTACTGAGTGATGAGCAAACCTCACACTCGGGGGCTTAGCTGCAGTCAAGTACTCGCCTAAGTTTAAAAATCCTACCGAGTGATGAGCAAGCCTCACACTCGGGGGCTTAGCTGCAGTCAAGTACTCACCTAAGTTTAAAAAATCGTACCGAGTGGTGAGCAAACCTCACACTCGGGGGCTTAGCTGCAGTCCAATACTCGATTAAGTTTAAAAAAGCCTACCGAGTGTGAGCAACCCTTACACTCGGGGGCTTAGCTGCAATCCAGTACTCGCCTAAGTTTGAAAAACACCCCTATCCGCAAGGACGACGAGGTGCAGGTCGACTGCAACCCTCTCTTCAGAGCTGCGCCACAAGTACAACGTGCGCTCCATCCCTATCCGCAAGGATGACGAGGGGCATGTCGACTGCAATCATCTCCTCGGAGTTGCGCCACAAGTACAATGTGCGCTCCATCCCTGTCCGCAAGGACGACGAGGTGCAGGTTGACCGCAACCTTTTCTTCGGAGCTGCGCCACAAGTACAACGTGCGCTCCATCCCTATCCGCAAGGATGACGAGGTGCATGTCGATTGCAACCTTTTCTTCGGAGCTGCATCACAGGTACGACATGCGCTCCATCCCTATTCGCAAAGACGACGAGGTGCAGGTCGACTAGGGCTTATCCTCAGAGCTGCACCTCAAATACAAAAGTTATTCCGAGTGAAGAACAAGTTCCACTCGAAGGAAAACACAATCATATTCGGAGATAAACCAAGTTCAGATAAATCCCAAAAGTTCTGAACCACGGATCCAAAGTACTCGAGCATCAAGCCTGAAGAAGTTTAATGATTACACAATCACTCGGCATACCGAGGCAAATAAAGGTGAAGCATAATGTTTTTGGTCACTCGTCAGGAGGAGGACTGGCTGGATCGCAGAAACTATCAAGGTCTATGCTGTCTGCAATGCGAGTGGCGGCATCAAGGAAAGTGTCCATGAAGGACTGGAAAGTGTGCCTTTTTGTGTTAGCAACCTTGAGCTCCGCCAGCTTGTCCTCTTTGATGTTCTTGCAGTGCACTCGGACCAGGGACAGGGCGACATCAGCGCCGCAGCGAGCAGATGACTTCTTCCATTCTTGCACTCGCTCAGGTATTTGATTCAGTCGGGCCATCAGAGACTCGGGGTCTTGAGATAGTTCTCCTTGAGGCCAGAGTTCAGCATCAACCCGAGTCATCGCCTCCTTCACGCGGGCAAGATAAGCAACTACGCTGTCCATGCGAGATTCCAACCGCAACACATTCACTGTGACGTCATCTTTGACTGGGCAATTTATGGGGTCGAGACCTGTCTCAACCCACCCAGTTTCCACTTCAAAGTCCTGGCAAAGCTCTGCCCAGTCGGATGAAAGGTGAGTCGATAATATAATAAGACCTGTCAATCGACCATAACAAGTCAGTCGAACGTCAGTACCTTCAAGCTTTAAGACCAGCTGTGCAGCAATCTGGCCCAGATAAGACTCCAACTCGCCCTTCTTGGCTTTGAGGCTCCCAATATCGTCAGATAGCTTGTCCTTGTCTTTCTTCAGTCGCTCGACCTCCCGATTGGCGTCAGAGACAACAGTCTTCAGTTTGGAGTTCTCTTCTTCTAACTTGCCGACTGAAGCAAGCTTCTTGTCAGCAAGTGCTGTTTTCTCTCGCGCCTCCTTCCGCGCGGCAGCAAGAACCAGATCTTTCTTCTCCAGAGCCTGCTTCATTTTCTTTAAAGAAATAGCATTCTTCAGATGAGCTTGGAGTTGACGGTTTTCACTACGTACATTTGCTCGAGTGGAATCACTCGGTTCAAAAAAAATGGGAAGGAAAAGTGCCAGTCGTAAGATGGACAATTGACAATTAGTTACCTCCCATGGCAGCTACTTCGTCATGAGCAGTCTTGAGATTCTTATTGGCCAGTTCCAGATCAAGGTTGAGGCTGATTTGCTGCTTGTTCAATGTAGAAAGTTGAGCCCCAAGATCACAAGATTTCTGCAGTCAATATATAAGACATATCAGTCGACAGAAACAAAAGAGCATCACAGTGAAAGTTACTCTAAGACTACCGCCGAATCAAACATCCAACGGTAGTCTTGGGGACTACACCCAGTGGGTGCACTTAGCGTGCCCCCACTGGTTGGATTCAACACTCGGCATGGTCTGCCCAGCTCGAGTCAAAAAAAAAGAAGCGAAGACAGTTGTTCTCAGACCATAGTCGACTGCCCGTAGTCCACCATGGTCTCGGGGACTACACCCAGTTGGTGCACTTAGCGTGCCCCCCACTGGTTCAGATTATCACTCGGCATGACCCACCCAGGCTGAGTGAGAAAATTCAGATTCTCAGACCACAGTCGACTGCCCGCAGTCAACTATGGTCTCGAGGACTACTAATACGTCTCCAACGTATCTATAATTTATGAAGTATCCATGCTATTATATTATCAACCTTGGATGTTTTATATGCTATTTTATATGATTTTTGGGACTAACCTATTAACCTAGTGCCCAGTGCCAGTTTCTGTTTTTTCCTTGTTTTTGAGTTTTACAGAAAAGGAATATCAAACGGAGTCCAATTGACGTGCCAATTTTTGACAATTTTTTATGGACCAAAAGAAGATCCCGGAGTAAAAGAGTTGGGTCAGGAGAGTCCTAGGGTGTCCACGAGGGTGGGGGCGCGCCCACCCCCCCAGGAGTGTGGTCCTGCCTTGTGGACGCCTAGGGCACCTCCTTGACGTGAGACTGACGCCAAAAATTCCTATAAATACAGAAACCTCGGAAAATTAACCTAGATCGAGAGTTCCGCCGCCAGAAGCCTACGTAGCCACCGAAAACCAATCTAGGCCCTCTCTGGCACCCTGCCGGAGGGGGCCATCATCACCATGAAGGCCAAGGGCCAGAGGGAGAACCTCTCCCCATCTATGGGGGAGGCCATGGAGGAGGAAGCACAAGGGGAAGAACCTCGCCTCCTCTCCCTCGGTGGCACCGGAGTGCCATCAGGAGGGGAATCATCACCGCATTGATCGTCTTCATCAACATCACCATCATCATCATCATCACCCTCATATCTTTTACGCGGTCCACTCACCCGCACCCCACTGTAATCCCTACTTGAACATGGTGCTTTATGCCACATATTATGATCCAATGATGTGTTGCCATCCTATGATGTTTTGAGTAGATATCTTTTGTCTTTGGGTTGATTGATGATCTAGATTGGTATGAGTTGTATTTTTACTTTGATGCTGTCCTATGGTGCCCTCCGTGTCGTGCAAGCGTGAGGGGTTCCCACTGTAGGGTGTTGCAATACGTTCATGATTCGCTTATAGTGGGTTGGTGAGTGACTGAAACACAAACCCGAGTAAGGGGGTTGTTGTGTATGGGAATAAAGAGGACTTGATGCTTTAATGCTATGGTTGGGGTTTACCTTAATGATCTTTAGTAGTTGCAGATGCTTGCTAGAGTTCCAATCATAAGTGCATATGATCCAAGTAGAGAAAGTATGTTAGCTTATGCCTCTCCCTCATATGAAACTGCAATAGTGATTACCGGTCTTGTTAACGATTGCCTAGGACAATTCCGCACACCGATCCACCATTATTCCACACTCACTATTTACAATATTTAGTAATATATTCTAACTTCATGATAACAGCACCTACTTTTATATTTTAGCTCTCCGATATCATACAAAGTTATCCTCTTCATACCCACAACCTAGTTTTATTTCTCGTTGCTAGTTGGAAGCAAACGTCCGGTGTACGTAGAGTCGTATCAGTGGTAGATAGGGCTTGAGAGAATATTGATCTTACCTTTAGCTCCTTGTGGGTTCGACACTCCATACTTATCACTTCCACTTTTGGAAATTGCTATGATGATTCCTTGCACTTGGGGATTATCAAGCTCTTTTCTGGCGCCGTTGCCGAGGAGCAATAGCGTGGGGTTGATATTCTCGTGTGTGCTTGTTTGCTTCCTTCACTAAGTAGATTTTGTTTTTCCTTTTGTTTATGTTTAGTTGTGGGTGAAACATACAAAAAAATTTAAAAGAATGAAAATACCAAAAAAAATTACTTGCCTCTCATACCTAAAAAGTTTTTCAAAAAGAGAAGTGATTGGAAAGTTCTGCATTGAAGAAGTGAGGGTCGACCTTGAGCACTCGTGTTCATGCTCACGGAAACAATGTAGAATTTTTCATGGAAGTTCCTCTGTAAATAATTATCCCCTTATATATATCCATTGTATTATAAAAATAATGTGCCAAGCTTTGGTTTTAGGATGATTAGATTGCTTGTTTACTATGTGCAGAACAAAAACAGAAACTTTGGATGTAGCGCGTGATTTTACATTTTTTACTGGAAAGTAAAATGGGACTGAAAATTTTTGCACATTACTTAAGTATAAATTTTTCAAATTTTCAAATTTATTTAATAATTTTTGGAGATACAGAAGTTTACTAAACCTTCAGATTACTACAGACTGTCCTGTTTTAGACAGATTCTGTTTCTCGTGTGTTGTTTGCTTATTTTGATGAATCTATGGGTAGTATCGGGGGGTATGAATCATGGTGAAGTTGGAATACAGTATATGTAGTTCTAATATGAAATTGGAATGAGTTTGCAACAGTACCTAAAGGTAGTGATTTGCTTTATTATACTAACGGATCTCACAAAGTTTTTGTTAAGTTTTTTGTGGATGAAGTGTTCGGAGAACGAGGAGTTACCGATGTGAGAAGAATAAAGAGAGGCAAGATCTCAAGCTTGGGTATTCCCAAGGCACCCCAAGTAAATATTCTAAGGATACTCAAGCATCTAAGCTTGGGGATGCCCCGGTTGGCATCCCCTCTTTCGTCTTCAACAATTATCGGCATACCTCGGTTTTTGTTTCGTTCACATGATTTGTGTCCTTTGTTTTTTTGTTCTTCCGATATGAACCATGCTAGTATGATATAGCCCTTCATTTATTTATAGAATGCTCTATGTGCTTCACTTATATCTTTTAAGTATGATCTTATAGAATTGCTCTTTGTGCTTCACTTAAATCTTTTGAGTATGGCTTTATAGAATGCTCCGTGTGCTTCACTTATACATTTTGAGCTTGGACATTGGTTAGTTTATATTAATTGTAGAAATCTCCATGAACTTCACATATATATTTTGGAGTATGAATAATACTATCATCTAAAGCAGGTTTGGAAGAGTTTCAACTCTAGGAACTAGTGATCCCGCTATTCCGAATGAGAAGAATTTTGCTTATGTGGAGAGTAGAAAAATTTCTATGCTTGTAGATCATGAAAAGAATGCTTTATGTGATGGTTATATTGTTTAAATAATTCATGATGCTACTAAAAATTATTATGAGGGAGGAATACATGCTTGTAGGAGTGCAATAATATCAAGTTTTTCTCTCTATGTGCTTAACGCTTTGAAGTTATACTTGTTTTTTCCTTCCTATTCTAGTTGATTCTTGTTCCCATAAATTGTGTGCTCACAAATCTAGGCATATGAAGTGGGTTAGGTTTAAATGTGCTAGTCATATTCTTCATGATGCTCTCTTTATGTTCAAGTCTTATCTTTCATGTGAGCATCATTGAAATCATCATGCCTAGCTAAAAGGCATTAAAGAAAAGCGCTTGTTGGGAGACAACCCAATATTAACCCTTAATGTTTTTGTGTGTTTAAATGATTAAGATAATGTAGTAATCATGTTTTATAGATTTTTTTTCAATAAAGTGCCAAGTAGGACCTTTGGGAAGACTTGGGTGAAAGTTAATGTGATCTTGCTGTAAAAAACAGAAACTTTGCGCTCATGAGATTAGCTGCCATGTTTTACAGAAGAGTGCTTTGGTGCTGATTATTTTTGAAGAAGATTAATAGACAAATTACTCACGTCCACCAATTTATTTCATAATTTTTTGAGTAGCAGAAGTATGGTTAGTGTTCAGATCATTACAGACTGTTCTGTTTCTGACAGATTCTGTTTTCATTGCATAGTTTGCTTGTTTTCTAGTTTCTATGACTTATATTCCTCAATATAAATTATAGAAATGATATGTTACATTAGGCATTGTGTGAGAACAATTACGATCTTTGTCTTTGAAAGTACCAAGGTGAATGGTTTACTCTTTATCATACTAACCTATCTCACGAAGTTCCGTTAAGTTTTGTGTGATTGAAGTTTTCAAGCTTTGGGTGAGATATCGATATGAGGAGAATAAGGAGTGGAAAGACCCTAAGCTTGTGGATGCCCAAGGCACCCCAAGGTAATATTCAAGGAATACTCAAGCGCCTAAGCTTGGGGATGCCCCGGAAGGCATCCCGTCTTTCGTCTTCAAAACTATCAGTATACCTTACTCGGAGCTATATTTTTATTCGTCACATGATATGTGTTTTGCTTGGAGCGTATTTTCAATTTTACTTGCTGTTTGAATAAAATCATTGGATCTGAAATCTTAAATGAAAAAGAATCCTCCCATGGCTAGTTAATTATTTGACTACTCAGTGTCCTTCACTCATATCTTTTTGGAGTAGTTTGTCATTACTCACGTGCTTCACATATATCCTATGAGTAAATTGTTGAATGAATTGAATATCATAAATCTCAATTATATATGTTTCATATGCTTATACCATGGGGAGTAATGACTTCACATAGAATAAGTATAGTTAGTAAACTTATTGAAAGTTAGCAAACGTAGAATTGGTCACTTGAACAATTCAAGAAAGAATATTGAAGGAAGAGAGATTTCACATATAAATATAATATCTTGGACATCTTTTGTAATTGTGAGCACTCATTAAAATATGACATGCTAAAAGGTTGATGTTGGACAGGAAGACAACGTAATGGGTTATGTTTTCTTATATCCGAAATAAAGTATATTGTCTTGGATCATCCAATATGTTGATCTTGCTTTTCCCCCTCATGCTAGCAAAATTATTTGCACCAAGTAGAGATACTACTTGTGCTTCCAAACATTCCTTAAACCAGTTTTGCCATGAGAGTCCACCATACCTACCTATGGATTGAGTAAGATCCTTCAAGTAAGTTGTCATCGGTGCATGGAATAAAAATTGCCCTCTAAATATGTATGATCTATTAATGTGGATAAAATAAGATTTATACTATCTTGTGATGTGGAAGAAATAAAAGCGATGGACTGCATAATAAAGGTCCATATCAGAAGTGGCAATATAAAGTGACATTCTTTTGCATTAAGATTTTGTGCATCCAACCATAAAAGCGCATGTCAACCTCTGCATCCCTCCGTGAAGGGCCTATCTTTTACTTTTTATCTTCTACCTTATGCAAGAGTCATGGTGATCTTCACCTTTCCTTTTACATTATATCCTTTGGCAAGCACATTGTGTTGGAAAGATCCTGATATATATATATATATCCAATTGGATGTAAGTTATCATGAACTATTATTGTTGACATTACCCTTGAGGTAAAAGGTTGGGAGGCGAATCTATAAGCCCCTATGTTTCTCTGTGTCCGATTAAAACTTTGAACCCATAAATATCACGTGAGTGTTAGCAATTGTGAAAGATTAAATGATAGTTGAGTATGTGGAGTTTGCTAAACCAAAGCTCTGACATAGACCCTTCCTGAAAATAAGATGAATTGCAATTGTTTGATGACTGAGAATATAGTTTGTTAGTTTCAAGAAATTTTATGATCTATACTTTAACATGTGAATAGCTTGTTACTTGATCATGAAAAGTTTTATGAAGATGAGCTACTATTATGATATATAATGATGTTATAAAAAGTGATTGAAACTATCATTGATGAAACTTATGCACTTGCTAGCATTCACACTTCATAAATTATTTCTTTTATCATTTACCTACTCGAGGATGATCAGGAATTAAGCTTGGGGATGCTGATACGTCTCCAACGTATCTATAATTTATGAAGTATTCATGCTATCATATTATCAACCTTGGATGTTTTATATGCATTTATATGCTATTTTATATGATTTTTGAGACTAACCTATTAACCTAGTGCCCAGTGCCAGTGCAAGTTTCTGTTTTTTTCCTTGTTTTTGAGTTTTACAGAAAAGGAATATCAAACGGAGTCCAATTGACGTGCCAATTTTTGACGATTGTTTATGGACCAAAAGAAGACCCCAGAGTAAAAGAGTTGGGCCAGGAGAGTCCCGGGGTGTCCACGAGGGTCGGGGCCGTGCCCACCCCCCCAGACGTGTGGTCCTGCCTCGTGGACGCCTCGGGCACCTCCTTGACATGAGACCGACGCAAAAAATTCCTATAAATACTGAAACCTCGGAAAATTAACCTAGATCGGGAGTTCCGCTGCCAGAAGCCTCCGTAGCCACCGAAAACCAATCTAGGCCCTCTCTGGCACCCCGCCGGAGGGGGCCGTCATCACCGGAGGGCATGGAGGAGGATCCCGGAGGGGCCATCATCACCATGAAGGCCAAGGACCAGAGGGAGAACCTCTCCCCATCTATGGGGGAGGCCATGGAGGGGGAAGCACAAGGGGGAGAACCTCTCCTCCTCTCCCTCGGTGGCACCGGAGTGCCATGGGGAGGGGAATCATCGCCGCGGTGATCGTCTTCATCAACATCACCATCATCACCATCACCCTCATCTCTTTTACGCGGTCCACTCTCCCGCACCCCGCTGTAATCCCTACTTGAACATGGTGCTTTATGCCACATATTATGATCCAATGATGTGTTGCCATCCTATGATGTTTTGAGTAGATATCTTTTTATCTTTGGGTTGATTGATGATCTAGATTGGTATGAGTTGTATGTTTTACTTTGATGCTGTCCTATGGTGCCCTCCGTGTCGCGCAAGCGTGAGGGGTTCCCACTATAGGGTGTTGCAATATGTTCATGATTCACTTATAGTGGGTTGGTGAGTGACTGAAACAAAAAACCGAGTAAGGGGGTTGTTGCGTATGGGAATAAAGAGGACTTTATGCTTTAATGCTATGATTGGGTTTTACCTTAATGATCTTTAGTAGTTGCGGATGCTTTCTAGAGTTCCAATCATAAGTGCATATGATCCAAGTAGAGAAAGTATGTTAGCTTATGCCTCTCCCTCATATGAAACTGCAATAGTGATCACCGGTCTTGTTAATGATTGCCTAGGACAACTGCGCACAACGATCCACCATTATTCCACACTCGCTATTTATAATATTTAGTAATATATTCTAACTTCATGATAACAGCACCTACTTTTATATTTTAGCTCTCCGGTATCATACAAAGTTATCCTCTTCATACCCACAACCTAGTTTTATTTCTCGTTGCTAGTTGGAAGCAAACGTGCGGTGTACGTAGAGTCATATCAGTGGTAGATAGGGCTTGAGAGAATATTGATCTTACCTTTAGCTCCTTGTGGGTTCGACACTCCATACTTATCACTTCCACCTTTGGAAATTGCTACGATGATTCCTTGCACTTGGGGATTATCAACTACACCAAGCCACTAGTTCAAAAATCCAAGTCGACTCAAGTGGAAGACCTATACAACTTTTGGGCAGACAAACCCCAGTGGGTGGATGAGAAGTAAGATCAGTCGGAAACCAATTGACCTGGACATTGGTCTGCAGAGCAGCGCCGGTGTTGAAGGCCACCTGACTGGCCTCGTGTACCACTTTCATTTGTCCCATCACAAGATTCAACTGAAGAAGAGCTTCCTTGGCGGCACTCGGTGGGTCGTCTGGAGTTTCGTACGCAGTGAAAAGAGATGATGGCCGAGAAGTCGAAGCACCCGCTGGGTCTGATGCGTGGAGTTGTACTGGAGCAGCAGGGGTCTGAGCAGCTGACCCTGATGGACAGTCAGTCGACAGTGGGATATCAAAAGTGATGTTGGTGCGAGCCGGATCTGCGGATCGCTTGACTGTCGTCCCAGGCATAAGTGTCGACTGAGGAACCTGAACCTCAGGCGCTTTCCTGCTCGGTCCGTGGTCCCTCCTCCTCCTTTCCCTCAGAGGCACTTCGTCTTCTTCATCATCCGGAAGCACAACAACATCTCGTGGAGCTGCAGCAAACAAGAAAAATCAAAGAGACAACTGATAAATAGTCCAGTCAACCGAATAAATTCGAGTCGGGTAGACTTACTGGCTTTGGAGGTAGCTGCGTCGTCAGTTTCCTCGTCATCTGGGACCTTGTCGATATCCATATCAGTCGCGATGGAGGCCGGGCTAGGAAAGTTCATCATCCACTCGGTCAGGACAGGAGAATCATTCGAAGCAAAGAAACACGAGAAGAACGTTTACCCAGAAGCAACAGGAACATCCATCTTGATCTTAGGCAGGGTCTTTCGGGCCTTCGAGGGATTGATGTTGGGCTGCTTGATGACTTTCTCATCCAGCTCTGGAGTCGAAGACCGAGCGCACTTTTGAGATGGAACGCCCGAGGCCACAACCTTACTACGCCTGCCCACGGGATCATGGCGTTGCTTGGATCGATGTTCTGAACGAGACGGTGAGTCGACTACTTCCTCGTCGTCTGACTCGTCACTCTCATCTTCATCATCGTCATCTGGTGACTCCCATTCACCGCTCTCCTCCACGCTGTCCTCGCCCTCATGGTCCTGCTCCGGAGCTTGTTCACCATTGGGCATTGAGTACATCTCTGTGTAAGTCTACAAGGCAAGAAGTCAGGTGGAAATCAGTCGGATTAACAAATAGTCGGAAAACACATTCAAATGCAATCGGTCATATCGGTCAAACCTTGTCTGGCTGGTTGCTATTGCTGAAAGGGTCGACTCTCCTGGTGCCCCTGGGGTTGTCCTTGTTCCTGGTGATGCTCGTCAGCCATTGTGCCACTGTTTCGGCCGGCACCTCCTCTGGATGAACCCGAGCGGTGTCGCCAGTGCCGGAGTACATCCACATGGAATGGTCACGGGCCTGGAGCGGTTGGATGCGCCGACTGAGGAACACCTCCAACAAATCCATGCCGGTGACGCCTTGGTTGATCAGCTGGACCACCCTCTCGACCAGCATGCCTGTCTCCGCCTTCTCCATGACGGTCACTTTCAACGAGGAAGGAGTTTGAACATGATCGAAAGAAAAAGGAGGAAGTCCAATCGACTATCCTGGAGTCGCGATATCCTTGCAGTAGAACCAGGTCGACTGCCAGCCTTTGACCGACTCAGGAAGGGTCATCGGAGGAAAGGAACTCATTTTCCTCTTCTGGATACCCAAACCCCCACACATCTGGATAACGTGGGTTTTCTCGTCCTTCGAATTTGCTTTCTTCACTGTTTGGGATTGGATGGTGAAAATGTGCTTGATACAGATCAGATAATTTGGAGCGAACAATTGATAAGCAAGCTATCATGCATACTGCTATCACATAATGAACCAGGTATGTATGCAAGTACAGTGATACAGGACAACAGGTACTAACAAAAGCAAAGTAGTGGGCAGCATATTTGCGATATCCTGTCGTTCTTGTCAAACCGGAATTCTTCTTCGAGCAGATTTCCTGCAAAAAAGACCCGTAAGGCACATGCGGAAAAGTAGAAGTTCAAATTGTCATGTGATTTCATAGACAATACCTCATCCTGGGAACGAGACCAGTGCATAACAAGGTTTTTCCATTCAATGTCTTCTAAATTTAGCACAGGAGACTTCACCAGAAATTCGTTTATAGACTTGCCATCAAAGTGTGATTTCCTCAGGTAACACCGATACTGCAGCAATGCTTTCCTTGAAAAGCACAAGCAAGCTTTGCTCGTCATGACTATCCAGATTGACCCTCGCCTAGTTACAACAATGTAATGTAAATCATTGATGTGTTCAATCAGCAAAAAATAAGAAAATAATAACCATGAATAATAACACTTACACGTAAGTTGGACAGGAAGATGTGAAAATGGTGTTTGTCTTAACAATAATCTTCCCATGATGGGAATATATGCACGTAGTCCCTAACAACATTGAAATCATTGTCTTTTAAACTGGGAATAAATGGAATGGGGTTCCAATCTGCAGGAATTGGCCGTCTCTGTAGTTGGGATAGGTCTTCGGCCGATGGACTTGCTATACTCTTTGCTGGAGTGGGATTTTTCTGTGGTACAGTTGGTGCTATGGCAAATGAAATCAGTATATATACCTTTTGATGGAGTGCAGGTCCTGTGTGGTGGGGCTAGTGGTGTGGCCAGTGAAGTATGGGTACAGTCTGCTGGAGTCGGTCCTACGTTTTGTGTCACTGGTTGTACATCCAATATAAGTGGGTTGCGGTCTGATTTCTCCGGCACCACCACATTTTTCAAGGACTTTGCTGGTGCGCCTTCAGGTTCGGCAATCACCCTCTTCCTTTTTGATGTCTGATGCACAAGAACAACATTTGAGTGGAAAAACATGGTATGATGACAGATGGAATATGTATTGATAATGGATGGGCATGGCATCTCGACATATATGATGAGTAAACTAAGCAGATGGCGGTGCAACAAAGTAGAAGAAATGCAAGACAACATATGCAAGATACCTGCAATCAATAAAACATTGCCAAATTAGAACAGGCACCTTGGTGGGTGAATAGGACAGGCCATCTGCCTTTGACTCCTCGAGGTTAGAATAGTCATTAATCATATTCTGAACAAGAATCAATAGGTGGGGAGCATATGAGTTTCATTGCATCCAGAATGGCACTCAATGCCTTGGTGCCAATTTTGTAAGTCATTGCAGTGTTTAGCTTCAAGAGTGGACTGCTGCTAGTGCGACACAAAGCAGCTACACAGATCATAGTGTAGATATAATGGGAAAACCTGAAGCATCAGAGTAAAATCAGCAAAGTGGAACTTGCTAGAACATATGTGCTAGTATTGCTGCTACGGCTAGAAAGGCTTCGGATACCAGCTCTCTTCAAGTGAAGGTGCGGTACTATTAATATTAGTGTAACTCTCAAAGGCAACACAGCTCCCCGCATTTCCTTGCTATTCTTATAGGATTCAAGTGGGCAGGCCACTACCAATCCTATTCCTATGTTTACAAGATCCTACGAATCAAAGAGGCTCAAAGTGTCCATCACAACCGACCGTATAGACCTCTACACTTCAAATGTCCCTGCTCATCTTCAGTACAAGGAACATACTATACTACTATCATACTCCCTCCGTTCCAAAATATAAGTCTTGGTAGAGATTTCCACTATGGATCACATACAGATGTATCCAGATACATTTTAGAGTGTAGATTCACTCATTTTGCTCCATATGTAGTCCATGGTGGAATCTATACAAAGACTTGTATTTAGGAACGGAGAGAGTACATATTAAAGAAGAACGGAAGAGGAACATGGTAAAGAAGAGCAAGCAGATTTTGGATAATAAAATGTTGGTTGTGCAGTGCCCACACATGATGAACCAGAGCGCATTAAGAATGCAACTCCCAGCTGTCTCTCGACCATTTCAGGAAGTTGGATGAAGATCCTACGTCTCCTAACCCTTCTTCTTCCTCGTCTCTAATTCTTCCCATACAGAACACCGCACGGGCCACCGGCACCCACCACCTGTGTTCCTCCGCCACCCCCACCCCCGCCCCACCCCCACCCGCGTCGAGTTTTCTTCGTTCAGCGAGGCCCCACAACCACCCGAGCCCCTTCGATTGCATCGGTGAACTCCGGCGAGCTCTGAAAAATCGACTGACCCAATTTTGAAATTTAGTCTACTGTGATTTAACTAGTGTGGAATATAAAAGGGGAAAACCATAAGCATTGGGAGTATAGTGTTGAGTGTGCCATGGCGGACCTGAAGGTGCAAACCGGACAAAGGCAACTTCGCAACCAAGACAAGAAATTATAGTAAAGCAGTGGCGATCTATTTTCTTGCTGCGATAAATAAGTTGAGCAGATACGAAAGAGTACCGCCTCTGGTGCGGCGTCGTGTACGCATCTGCTGAGAATTTGACGGTGCTGCGGTAGCGATGGCTGTCGGCGGCGTGGAAGCATGTCTAGGAGGGTAGACGGTGGTGGCGGGGTGCGGTGGACGAGACGGTCGTAGGAGCGGCGTCGGCAAGGTGGACGACGGCGGGGATGAAGCGAGAGGAAGGGATGCAAGGATCCCGATACGAAGCCGTGGATGAGAGAGGTCGATCTCTTGTAATGGATGGCGGTGTCAGGGTATCAGCTCCGGCATGGTGGAAGAGGACGGCAGTGGATGGGGTGGCGGACGGCGGCAGATGGAGGAGGGTGGGGTGGAGAGGGTGTTTTGGCGCCCACGGAGTACGAATGGGGAAAAGGGAGGTAGAGAGGAAGGGGGGAACCATGTATTCAGGGCACGCTTGTCTCAAATGCGAGGAAATTTACAAACTTAGCCCTCGTTTCAAATTTCTACTACATTACAACAACATTAGTCGGTTGGGGATAGGACGGTAATCTCGCATACACCGAATATTTGCCGACGAGAGTTTGTTTTTGGCGCCCACCGTGTTTGAATATGAATCGGGGAGGGAGTCAATTTCGGCCAGGGACACACTGTGTTTTGGCGCCCACCGTGTATGAATCCGGGTGAGAGGCGGTTACGTCACGTTTGGGTGAAATTACAAACCTACCCCTATCGAAACCTATAGAAATCCAGTAGATAGGCTTTGCGTGGCAGGGATAGGCAGTAGTGATTTCCATCTCGCAGATTTTGGTTTCGGGCGGTTACTGTGACTTTCCCCACTTCGTTCAAATTTTGCAGAGTGCACGTTTACCGTGCCAACTCAATTCGAATCCCGTTTGTATTCTATTTTTTTTCGGGCGAGATCCATTTTCAATTGGAATTACATTCTATACACATCATTTTTATATACTTTCAAAAGCACAAAAAAGAATTCTGCTCCTTTATATGTATAATATGATTTACAAATACAACGATCTCGAAATCTTAAGGTTGAATTTGAAAAAATTTAACCAAATTATGTTCTACTAAAATGTATGGATCAGTAATATCTACATATTAAATAACATAGATGTGCATGAATTCATATGAGTATGCATGTTTGATAGATCAATTTTGGTTCGAGTATGGATTACATGTATCATCATCTCGAATTCAAATATTTGAATCCCTTTTTTGTTCACTCCTTTCATGCCCATCTCTCTCGCATGCATGCTCCTTTAGGTAGCTATCACTCTCTTTTCTCCAGCTCACCCGCACTCTCACTTCATGTTTCTCCTATCCTCGCAAACATGGTCTCTTGACGTCTCCCTTGAGAAGTGTCACACTCTCCCTATCATTATACATTACACAGTTTTCATTATCTCTCACGTCTCTACTGTTCTCTGGTATCACTCGGTACCTAAGCTTTCTTTTTCACCGCCACACACACAGTCTCCACTCGTCTTTCACTTTGTCTTTCTCTCTATGGGATTCTCTCACACACCCTATATGTCTCTACATATGACTCATACCACTAAAATTACTCTCTCTCTCTCTCTCCTGTAGACACAACATTTGTTGCGGTCTCCTTTTCGTCTCCATCCCAGACTGACATTATTCATTTGTTTACCGATCAGACAACCCCGACTACCGTCTCTTCTCTCTCACACAGACACACACAACTCCTACTTCCACTCCCTTCCCGACTACCGTCTCTCTCTCTCTCTCTCTCTCTCTCACACACACACACAAAACTCTCGCATTCGCACCCCTACTCGTATTTCTCTCACAAACATTTATCGACTAGCTAGCCTCTAGATAGGTTTATACACCCGCATACTCGTGCTTCCACCATCGCGTACATGTCTCTCTCCCGCTCCTTGTATCTATGTAGATTTTTCTTCCCTTATTGAGACACGCCCTCTCGATCGTGCACACACACACTATCGCCTCATTTTAAGCTGATACCTATCGCACACACACTCCTTGTGTCTTTGTCACACATGCACTCCGTCCTCCTCCACTCTCCCTCTCTCTCTCTCTCACACACATGGGCTTTTTGCAACAACTAGAAAGATGCCCATGCATTGCACGGAACATCAAGATGCATTTGTATGAGTAGTTTATCTTGTGGGGGAAAAGGATGAACGAGGGAAGGCCTTATTTGCAAATGTGGAGAGGGGTGTGGGTATCTTTTTGCAAAATTTCCATAGTTTCCTTCCTATCCGTCAGATATAGATCGGACGGCCTATATTGCAGGATGGCAGGCACACGATCATCACCGACAATGCTTTTTTATAAGAGTAGGGATAAAAAATAGAGTTGGTGATGATGGTGGGCCTGCCATCCTGCAATGTAGGTCGTCCGATTTATATCCGACGGATAGGAAGGAAAATATGGCAATTTACCCGCACTCTTCACCACATTTGCAGATAAGGCCTTCCCTCGTTCATCCTTTTCTCCCACAAGATCTTGATGTTCCGTGCAACACACGAGCATCTTGCTAGTAAGAGTAGAAATTAGACATATACCACTTCTCGAATCTTGAAACCAAGAACATTCCTCCCTTATATCATCAAAACCGCCAAAGGAATATATTTTGAGTGAAACATAACATATTTTTAGTGATATACGTATTTCAAAACTAGACTTTTTTCTATCAAATCGGTGAATATGTATTAATATACTTTGATCGTGTGGCAATGCATTGGCACATTGCTAGTAGTTATTATAATTTTTTGGACACCAGACAAACGGTGGAGTACATATACGAAGAGAAGAGGCGCACGCACGCAGTCGGCCTCTCGCTGTCTCGCACACATGAGTGTTACGTAAAGGCGACGTTAACAAATAAACCCTAAAACCCTAGGTGCACGATTGCTGCATTCGCAGGTACCGGGTACGTGGTGGAGCACCTTTGTATGAATAGTCAGCTCACATGATAATTTGATCCATAGGAGTTGATGGTCGGGACCACATGCGAACAACTTGGGGCGCGGTGGCTCGCCAGTTGCCACAGATCGAGTAGCCACGTTTAAAATATCGTTTTTTAGCGGGGTTAATTTAATCTGCATGCATGACTCTCCTCCCCCACGCTCGTCCAATCCGTTGTGACCAGCAATATTTCCACCCCTTCGCTCCCCCGTAATTTACTCTAACAAATATGCCCACGTAGTTGTTACTTAATTGCAGGTGCATTGGGTCACTGACATATGGGCCCAACAGGGGTCTGGCCCACATGCCAGTGATGCAACCGGACCTGCAGTTAAGTCAGTGCAGCTCAATCCATATCTTACGTAGGTGTGCCATTGCTCGCTATAAATACTGCGCCTCCCACGACATCGATATCTCCTCCCCCTCACGTTCACGTTCATCGCTATCTCCTCCCCCCCTCTCACGTCGACCACCATGGCATCACCCCTCCCAAGCCCTAGGAGCCCCTCGCTGCACCGTGCGGACGGTCACGCGTCGCCGTTCCGTTCCTCGCCGCCACTAGTCGAGGAGGAAGCGTCGGTGTTCCGCTCCTCGCCGCTACACGACGCGTCGTCGTTCCGTTCCTCGTCGCCACTAGTCAAGGAGGATGCGTCGGCGTTCCGCTCCTCGCTGTGACGCGTCGAGGTGGATGCGTCGGTGTTCCCAATCTCGCCAGCACGCGCGCCGGAGGACGTGTCAGCTCCCCGCTATGAGGAGAACGCCGCGCCGCCCGCCGAGCCCCCCAGCCTTGAGGAGCTTTGGAAAGAAATGGATGTCGCCTTGTGGGAGGCTTTGCCTCCAGGAGAGGGCGCCAAAATAGAGGCGGAGAAGAAGGCCGAGGAAGAGAAGCGCACCGCGGAACAAGCTGCCTGGGAGGCCTATGTCGCGTCCGAGAGAGTCAGGCGATTGGCTCTTTGGCAGAAGGCTCGTGCGAGGGTCGTGAGGGTGGCGGAGGATGCCCGTGCCGACGCCCTGAGTGCAGTCGGGCCCAAGCGCCTCATCTACGCTTGGCGGTACGTGGACCGGGTGCACGCTTCCAGCGAGGAGGAGTACCTGTTGGCGCCGGATCACCACAACGGTGAGATCGCGCTCGCCCGTTGGCAAGCCGCCAATCAGCATCTCGCGAGTTGCGAGGCTGAGGAAGAGGAGTTGTGTCGGCACACTGGGAAACGGCCGCGCACCAGGGCACTCGTGGCGCGCCGCAAGCGCTCCTGCGAGCGCCGTGGCTTTTAGGAGGAGTATAATTTTTTTTCGTAAGGCGATCTCATTAGTTTTGGGACGCAAATGATAAATCCTAAACGTTCTGGAATTTTTAGCGTCCTTAATTAAGTATGTAAAAGGGAAAGTTTGGAAACCTTGTGTATTCGTACGCATTTTGCAAGTACGTGCATATAGCACAAACTTTACTATATACTATCGCACTACACGTCTCTCTCGATATATGCTTGCAGACTGTGCTACTCCCTCCGTCTAGGTCAATAAGTCATCTTTGGTTGTGCACCATGACCAAGGAGGGAAGACTTATACACCTAGACGGAGGGAGTACTACTATTTCATGTCCCCTTTTATAAGGCCCCGCGTTGGAAAGGTGCATGCATGCAACCATTTCATTGGTTGTATTGAAAGCTATTGTTGTTGGTGCCATGGCTAAAAAGGTAATACACTTCATGTGTGCTTTTTCATTGGTTGCATGCATGTGAGAGAGTGCATTGGGAGTGGAATGGAAGAATTAATGTGAGAAAATTACTATGTGTCTTGGTCTAAGAGAAGTTGTCTTTAGGCCTAATAAACCCGGACGGAGGGAGTACGTGCAAATGCACGTTTTAACATTACGATGCGGTTTTTGTAAAAGTAGAAAAACAGCACTAGTCAAGCTTGTGAAACGATTCAATGCAAAACAAATGCAAAAATGCTCGTTTGATTGTTTACTTTTAGCTTCCTTCTCTGTGGTTATTTCTCTGTCGTACTTTGTACGGAGTATCTCACTGGTTGGAAAGGCCTGCAAATTCCCAAACCGCTTCCTACACCCTGTATCGAATTTTTTGCCTAACAAGTTGTGCCGTGCAATTGGAATTCCAACTTGAGTACTACTACTAGTAGGAGTACTAGGGGCCAATTCTTTTAGGCTTCTAGATTAGTAATCCCATAACTACTTCCTCCGTCCTGGTTTATTGGTCCCTGAGGGAGTCCTGGATTAGGGGGTCTCCGGACAGCCGGACTATATCCTTTGGCCGGACTGTTAGACTATGAAGGTACAAGATTGAAGACTTCGTCTCGTTTCCGGATGGGACTCTACTTGGCGTGGAAGGCAAGCTAGGCAATATGGATATTTACATCTCCTCCTTTGTAACCGACCTTGTGTAACCCTAGCCCCCTCCGGTATCTATATAAACCGGAGGGTTTTAGTCCGTAGGACAACATACAATCACACCATAGGCTAGCTTCTAGGGTTTAGCCTCTCTGATCTCGTGGTAGATCTACTCTTGTACTACCCATATCATCAATATTAATCAAGCAGGACGTAGGTTTTACCTCCATCAAGAGGGCCCGAACCTGGGTAAAACATCGTGTTCCCTGCCTCCTGTCACCATCCGCCTTAGACGCACAGTTCGGGACCCCCTACCCGAGATCCGCCGGTTTTGACACCGACATTGGTGCTTTCATTGAGAGTTCCTCTGTGTCATCGCCGTTAGGCTTGATGTCTCCTACTATCATTGATAGCGATGCAGTCCAGGGTGAGACTTTTCTCCCTGGACAGATCTTTGTGTTCGGCGGCTTCGCACTGCGGGCCAACTCGCTTGGCCATCTGGAGCAGATCGAAAGTTACGCCCCTGGCCACCAGGCCAGGTTTGGAAGCTTAAACTACACGGCCGATATCCGCGGAGACTTGATCTTCGACGGATTCAAGCGCCTGCCTTGTGCGTCACGCGGTCACGATGAGTACGATTTCGCTCTGCCATCGGACAGTGTTCAAGAAATCACACCGGCAGCCGCTCCGACCATTAATTCGGAGCCAGTTGCGCCTCCCATGGATGGGTGGATAGACCCCGCCACAGAGGCCGCATCCCCAACGACGATCGAGCCGAATATCGATCTTACCCTTCATGAGAGCCGTGTTGTTAAACTGCCGGATACTTCTCTGGCCACGGACTCCGAACCGCCTGTGCCCGTTCCTATCTAATCCGGTTGGGCGCCGATCATGGAGTTTACCTCCGCGGATATCTTTCAGCACTCGCCCTTCGGCGACATACTGAATTCATTAAAGTCTCTCTCCTTATCAGGAGAGTCCTGGCCGAAATATGTCCGGCAGGATTGGGATGCGGATGACGAAGAAATTCGCCGCCCACCCACCGCCCACTTAGTAGACACTGTCGATGACTTAACCGACATGCTCGACTCTGACTCCGAAGACATCCATGGTATGGACGATGATGCAGGAGACGAACAGGAACCACTGCCCACAGGGCACTGGACGCCCACTTCATCACATGACGTATACATGGTGGACACACCAAAAGAAGACGACGACGAGGAACGGAAGGACGCAACGAAGGGTTGTCCCCTCGAGAAGCAGTCAAAGCGGCGACGTAAGCACCGCACCAAATCCTGCCTCGGCAGAAACAACGATCATATAGACCCAGCGTTAGAGCAGGGTGAACCATCGCCGGACCACGGCAACACGGAGAATCAAACCGAACAACCCGACTCTGTCAAAGATAATAGTCTGGACGACATCACACCGGACAGACACCCGGAGCAATAGAATGCCCATCAAAGGCTCGTTGCCACCGCAAGGAGTCTAAAAAAGCAGAAGTAAAGGCTCAAGGCTGCGCAAGACACACTCAGAATTAGATGGAGTAAAGTGCTCAACACAGCAGCGAAGTACGGTGGTAATCACCCCACCAAGAGCTACCTGAAGCGGAAGTTGCTACCTGAATTCGATGAGGAGGCCTTAGATCCCCCGCAACCAAAAATTAAAACGGCCATCTGGCCGGATAGACGACCTCACGGCCAACATAGAGCGGCAAACAACGCCGCACGTAAGCCAATACGCGATCCACGCGAGGGCTCGCATCAAAAGGACGACGCAACCAGATCCATCTATGGACCACGCAAGCGCGCTCCAGCATATGATGCAACACAACAAACATCCGAACAACGCGGTACACCCAGATACAGGGGTGCCGCACACCCCCTATGCTTCACCGACGAGGTGCTGGACCATGAATTTCCAGAGGGATTCAAACCCGTAAACATAGAGGCATACGACGGAACAACAGACCCAGGGGTCTGGATTGAGGACTATATCCTCCATATCCATATGGCTCGAGGAGATGATCTCCATGCCATTAAGTATTTACCCCTCAAACTCAAGGGCCAGCTCGGCACTGGCTTAAAAGCTTCCCCGAAAGCTCCATTGGAAGCTGGGAAGAGCTCGAAGACGCTTTTCGGGCAAATTTTCAAGGGACTTATGTCCGACCTCCGGACGCGGACGATTTGAGTCATATAACTCAACAGCCCGGAGAGTCAGCCCGAAAGCTTTGGAACAGGTTTCTTACTAAAAAGAACCAAATAGTCGACTGTCCGGACGCCGAAGCCTTGGCAGCTTTTAAGCATAGCGTGCGCGACGAATGGCTTGCGAGACACCTCGGCCAAGAAAAGCCGAGAACAGTGGCAGCATTAACAAGCCTCATGACCCGCTTTTGCGCGGGTGAGGACAGCTGGCTAGCCAGATGCAGCACCAGCGACCCAACGAAATCACGACGCAACAAAAATAATACGCGCCGGAATAAGGAAGACAGCCCGAAGAGCACGACAGTAAACGCCGGATTCAGAAGCTCTCGGCCAGGTCAGCAAAAGCTGCCCTCTAAAGGCAGCAGAGATGAATTGTCCAGCTTAAATAAAATTCTGGACCAAATATGTTAGATCCATAGCACCCCTGGTAAACCCGCTAATCCTACCCACAGAGAATGTTGGGTTTTCAAGCAGTCCAGCAAGCTCAACGCCGTACACAAGGGGGAGGATACACCAAGCGAAGACGAGGATGAGCCTCTCAAGCAAGACACTGGGGAACAAAATAAATTTCCACCAGAAGATAAAACAGTGAACGTGTTACACGTGATCAAGGGGAGAAACAAAGCGGCAGTCCCAGAGAAATACGCCCAAGGGCCTATCACCGCGGAGTCCTGCCACTGGTCGTCTCAACCGATCACTTTCGACCATTGGGATTACCCAGCAAGTATCCGGCGTGCAGGATGGGCTGCCTTGGTATTAGACCCAATAATTGACGGATACCATTTCACACGAGTCCTGATGGACGGTGGCAGCAGTCTAAACCTTATATATCAGGACACAATCCGCAAAATGGGGATAGACCCAACGAAAATTTGCCACAACAATACTACCTTTAAAGGAGTAACGCCAGGCCCAGGGGCTCATTGCACGGGCTCCCTGCTACTAGAGGTTATATTCGGCTTCCCCGATAACTTCCGTAGCCAAAATTTAACATTCCACATTGCTCCGTTCCAAAGTGGCTATCAAGCACTACTGGGACGCGAAGCTTTCGCTCGCTTTAATGCAATACCGCATTACGCTTCCCTCACGCTTAAGATGCCCGGTCCATGTGGCATCATTACAGTGAATGGAAATATTGAGCGATCCTTGCGCACCAAAGAGAGTGCGCCTACCTTGGCACCCGCACACTAAAAACGGCCTCACCAACTAAAGCATTTGATAGGTCGTCAAGACCACAGACACGGTTAGACAAGTCCGGCACAGCTATATGTAATTCACACAGGTTTGATAGGCCATACCCCTATTACAAATACAAGGGGATCAACACGCGCAGACAATTGGCAATTTTTACTCATCTTGAATTGTACATGGTTTCTTTAAACCTACCTTTTTGCACGACAACCTTTCACCTAAGTTTCTCTCTTTTACAGATGACCATCGTGCTACACCCGTCCAGGATACGGCACAACGGAGACACATGCGCAGACGTGCAGTAGGGACCCGTTCCAAGGATTCTTTTTAGATTAAGACCCTGCGTAAACCTTTTTTACTGTCTCTTGTTGATACACATCCCTCGGATTCTCAGTACAATTGAGAAGGATGCGGGAGTCTTGGCATGTGGCCACGTCAGAATAATGCACGTACCTGGACACCAAGGGCTTCTTACAAAGGGCACTGTTTAGGCCCGGTTTACACCATAAAGACCGAATACCTTAGGGAGTGTTTGGTGTCGCGAGTTTGGCCTTATATGCATCAGCTCCGAACCATGTCTTTGGTCAAATGTTGGGTTTGCCCGGCTCCTGTGTTTTGCTGCCTTACGTTCCGCTCTATCGGCTAAGGCGGCACCAGGAGAACTACTGTGATTGTGCCCTGGTTCATCCGGACGAGCACCTCAGTAGAGAAAGCCGAAAACTGACTGTCATGATATAGCGTGAGACTGGTCAACCACTCGAAGACCTATCGGAATGTTAGAATTCCTCCGCCTTAACGAAGGGCCGTTTCCCAGCCAGGCATGTACGCACCCCGAATTCGAACGAGTGCGGAGCCATCAGGGGCTATATAGTAGCCTCACTGTCAAACTCCTATGGCTAAGTGAAAGTGTTAAAGCATTATAGTCCGGTTGCCTAGTTCGCTGCGCCATCACCTCCTTATTAGGACCAAGACGTTGGATTAAGTGTGAATACTTATCTTCTGCGAACACCCCCGCATTATATGCATGGGGGCTGAAGCCAACGACTACAATCTTTCAGGTTATACGCATGTATACATAAACGGCCGCATATGAGGCATCATATTACTTTTGGGAAAAAGTATAAATACATCCTTGATAAATTTCATAAAAACATTATTTTTACAATGGGAATACATGTCACTCAAACATAATATTGTTCGAGCACTGGGCCTCTATCAAACGAGCACCCTCAAGAACTTCTTCAAAATAGTGCTCGGCAGCCACTCGGCCTATGGCCATACCCTGCGCCGCAACAGTGGTAGCATCCATCTCCGCCCAATATGCTTTGACATGGGCAAGGGCCATCTGCGAGCCTTCTATACACGCCGACCTCTTCATCGCATTGATGCGCGGCACCGCTCCAAGGAACTGTTGCACTAAGCTGAAATAGCTGTTCGGCTTCGGTTTTTCCGGCCACAGATGATCTATGACGGACCTCATGGCGAGTCCGGACCATCTATAGAGCTCGGCCCATTCGGCTATAAGATCAGTCAAGGGAAGCGGATGCTCTGGAACGTTAAATTGTGACCAGAATAGCTTGTCCACTTCACGATCTGTTTGATCTCGGAAGTATTTGACTGCATCGACAGCACTCGCCGTCAAATCCAGATATGCATCTGCCGAACTCCACAACTGATCCAGAGGGGCATACCGCGGATCTCCGAACTTCCTCCGCAGCAAAAAGGGCTTCCCAGCCACAATATCACCAGCTTCATGCAGCTCTTCCTTCTTTGCCCTCATGGCAGAGCGGGTGTCTTTGGCCGCCATCGTGGCCTTTTCGAGGTCCGTCGCCTTCGCTCGGGTTTCTTCTTCAAGGAACCGGCAACGGTCGGCAGTGTCTTTTAACTTTACAGTCATCTTGGCCATCTTTTCTTTTCTCTTGCAATGCGCGGTCTTCTCGGCTCTTAACTCTTCGGCCGCCTTTAAAGCAGTCGCATTACTAATCCTTGTTTGTTCGTTGGCTCGGGCAGGTTCCGCCCGAAGGGTCGCCACGGCGGCAGCTCCATCTGCAGTCACAACATATTAAAGATACTGGCATCATGCTGCTCTTACTATGTAACATTGACCAGAAAAACATTACTTACCCTGTGCCTCGTCAAGCCGCTTGTTAACAAGCTCGATGTCGGCATCTGCCGCATCCAGTTGCCGCTTTAGTTCGGCAAACTCATTAGTCTGGCTAGCCACCGGAGCTCCCATCACCTGCACATAAAGTGGTATGGTCATTACCTGGGACTATGATCCTCTGTTCGCCACCGTTCTCGACGACGAACAGAGTCTCAGGGGCTACTATCTACACAGGGCACACCTAAAAATGTGCGGTACTATAAAAAAGTATATCATTTCACGTACCTCAAAGCCCGTCAGTAGACTCATAAAGGCTTCATGCAATCCACTTTCAGCGGACGAAATTCTTTCCATCACTGTAACCATCAACGTACGGTGTTCTTCTGAGATGGCCGCTTGCTCCAACAGCTCCCTCAGTACGTCCGACCGCATACCAGACGATGCCGGACTCTTTTGTTTGCTCTCTCACGAGCCGGACGCTGGGGACTTCGGGTGACTATAGGATTATCTTCTGGCCTCACTGGATCTAGAGAGGCCCTCCGCGACGACACTTCAAGGTTGCCCGCTTCTTGAGCAGGGGAGTCCGGGGGAGGCGTTTCGCTGTCCATCATCTCCGGAAGAATATCCCCCGAAGACGACCTCTGCTGAGAAGGTCTAAGATCCGAACTGCAAGATAAACGCTTCGGTTATTTTCCTCAGAGGTAAGGTAGTATATCTCCACTATTAAAGTACTTTTTGATTACTTACAGCTCGTTGGAGGGCTGATCCTCGCGCGGACTTTGTGCGGCAAAAGCACTCTCCAAGGCAGGACCCTCTAGTGGAGACTTCTTCTCCCGTTTGGAAGCCTCGGTTTCCGGATCTTCAGAGGCAGTCCTCTTCCTTCCCTGAAGCGAGAGAAGGTCAGATTCTTCCCCTTGGTTATCCTCCTTCACGGAGGCGCTCATTCCCTCGGTTGGAATTGGTAGCGATGGGGGCCCGCTTTCGACCTCATTATTCCCCCCTTTATCTTCCTTTGAGGGCTCCGGGCAAGGTGCTAGCTCGAGCATCTTTTCCAGTACCGGATTCTCCAAACCCTCAGGAAGGGGGGCCGAACACTGAATCATCTTTGCCCTTGTTAGCCAGTCTTGGTCAAAGAGCGATTTCTCAGAATGACATCATGGTAAATGAAAGACGGTGTGTTTGGCTAAAGGATTACTTACTTGGTCGGCGGTACGATTGCTGCTTAGGCCCACGTCCTCGGTAGTATCCGGACACTCTATTTTGGGTCCGAAGAATGATTTGTACATCTCCTCGTGCATCAGGCCGAGGAAATTCTGAATAGTGCGTGGCCCTTCTGGGTTGAACTCCCACATGCGGAGGGGCCGGCGTTTGCAAGGCTGGACTCGACGAATCAGCATGACTTGCACCACCGTAACCAGACTGAAATCTCCTTCGAAGAGATCTTGAATGCGGCTCTGCAGTATAGGCATGTCCTTGGCTGGACCCCAGCTCAGTCCTCTACTAATCCATGACATCAGTTGTGGTGGAGGGCCCGAGCACAAAGCAGGGGCAGCCACCCACTTGGCACTTCTGGGAGCTGTGATATAAAACCACTCCCGTTGCCATAATCCGGACACCTCTGGAAAGGAACCTTTTGGCCACGGAGCTCCTGCTATCTTGCTTATTAATGCGCCTCCACACGCTGCATACTGCCCCTCGACCATCTTCAGCTTCATGTCAAAGGTCTTGAGCCACAGGCCGAAGTGAGGGGTAATGCGAAGGAAGGCCTCACACATGACAATGAATGCCGAGATGTGGAGAAAGGAGTCTGGGGCTAGATCGTGGAAATCTAGCCCGTAATAGAACATCAAACCCTTAACAAAGTGATCCAGGGTGAGGCCTAGGCCTCGGAGGAAGTGGGAGATGAACACAACGTTCTCGTTGGGTTCGGGAGTAGGGACGACCTGCCCTCGGGCAGGCAGCCGATGCGAAACCTCGGCGGTCAGGTATCTGGCCTCCCTCAACTTCTTGATATCCTCTTCCGTAACGGAGGAGGGCATCCACCGGCCTTGAAGGCCAGATCCGGACATGATTGAAGGTCCGAAGCACCTGACCTGGGCTTTGTGTGTTAGAACTCGAGGCGGGGGAAGGATTCGATTGAGCATGGGAGGGAAAAAAGTAAAGCCTTGTCCCTTTATAAAGAGGGTGAATATCAAGCATCCTCTCCGTAGCCGTTTGGGACTTGCCTATAATCTAGGAGTCCTAGACACGGTTGGGTTACCCACAACCGTATTGATGAGAATCCCGTAATAAGGGGGACACGATCTCTGCTTTGACAAGACGTGTCAAAAAACGGCCTCGCGTTATGTGCGGGGCTAGTGAAAGGAAACGGTTCGAATAATCACCGGGCCATGGCACAATGTCGTGTTGCCAAAACAAGTCAGCAAATTGGATTTGTGGAAATATTATTCTCTCTACGGTGGTATGTGGAACTTATTTTGCAGGGTCGGACACTATCCTTGTATTCAAATTCTTCCGTCGTGTATTCGGAGGAGGAACCTGCCTTGCAATGCCGAAGACAATACTGCGCGCCGGACTCATCTTCATTGAAGCCTGGTTCATGGGCTACTGAGGGAGTCCTGGATTAGGGGGTCTCCGGACAGCCGGACTATATCCTTTGGCCGGATTGTTAGACTATGAAGATACAAGATTGAAGACTTCGTCTCGTGTCTGGATGGGACTCTACTTGGCGTGGAAGGCAAGCTAGGCAATACGGATATGTACATTTCCTCCTTTGTAACTGACCTTGTGTAACCCTAGCCCCCTCCGGTATCTATATAAACCGGAGGGTTTTAGTCCGTAGGACAACATACAATCATACCATAGGCTAGCTTCTAGGGTTTAGCCTCTCTGATCTCGTGGTAGATCTACTCTTGTACTACCCATATCATCAATATTAGTCAAGCAGGACGTAGGGTTTTACCTCCATCAAGAGGGCCCGAACCTGGGTAAAACATCATGTTCCCTGCCTCCTGTTACCATCTGCCTTAGACGCACAGTTCGGGACCCCCTACCCGAGATCCGCCGGTTTTGACACCGACAGTCCCCATTGTAATCTGTGTCAAATTTTGATCATAAATTTAACTAATGAAATGTTAGTGCATGTCACATGCACTACTCCATTCGTCTAGGTGAGTAAGTCATCTTAGGCTATGCACTGTGACCAAGGAGGAGGAGAAAACGAGAAAAGTTAATGTTTATTTGCTAATTAATAGTATTGCATGTAATGAACTAACCACTGCATGTCGTGTTTGATATCTCAAGTCATTAAAAGCATGCACACTCTTTATCTCTTATTGGTTGATATGTCAAGAAACAAGAAATGAGGTAGAAGTTAATGCACCACGCCTAAGTGTTTTGGGATTATTTGGTTTTCGTAAGATGACTTACACACCTAGACGGAGGGATTACAATGGTGAGGAATAAACCAGTTAAATCTTTGGTCAAAATTTAGCACAAATTACAATGGTGAGGAATAAACTAGGACGGAGTAGTAGTTTAGAAGCCCAAATAAATGAGTAGTACTGTGACTAGTCTTGTGGGAAAAGCTCGGGAAGCCGCCAAAAGAACTGGCCCTAGGAGTAGTAGCTAGGGATTGAGTGTGCGAGATGAACCAGAGAAAGTAAATGCAGAGAGATGAAATGCAAAAAATACGGGGGGATGTGATGGTTGCTTGTCCGTTTATTTTACCAGGCCACTTATTACTGGGAGTGGTTGGGTTTTGTGATATGACGACTTTACTGCCGCGCCACGAGCGGGGTGAGAGGTGAGACTCCTGTGCAGCGCCGCCCTCTACACTGGTACTACATAGGTCGTGGTTTATTAGTCCCCCATTGAATTTGACCGAAGATTTAACTGACAAAATGTGAGTGCATGTCAACAAAAACTATATCGTTGGATTCATATTTGAACATAGTTTTGAATGATATAATTTTAGCTGACATGCATCAGCATTTATCGTACTATATATAATGTTAGTTCAATTTTTGGTCGTACTAATCTATAGTAGTAAGGTGCCCGAAACTTGCATCCAAAACTTGTGAAGAAATAACACTTATTGTGCTTTGCAAGAAATGATCTTTAAGAATTAGTTTTTGAGTATCGATTGTTATACATGTTGGCTACAGATGACATGGCACTTTCTTACAGTCAATAGTTGGATATACTATTAAGTAATATTAACCATGCCCTTATACACCTCGATGGAGGGATTAAATCAGGATGACTTGCAAGCGGGCAGAGGAGATGTAAGAAATGGTTCATCGTAAGTCTTTCACCAGTACTGTAGTAAAAATTCATACATGGAAGATCCTAGACTAAACCATAAACGGATACACTTTTATTCATGCACGATACTCCAATAGAGCAAGATCCTGCATGGAAGTCTCCACATGCTTAGACAGTGGATTACATTGAGCGAAGACTAATGATCAACATTTAACTTGATAATGCATATGTCAAGGCGAACCTCCTTGGAGTCCCCGTGCACCGCGTCGGCGGGTAAAGGATGCCATGGGTTTTCCAAGTCCACATTGGCGGGATAGTCCCAGCTCCCTAGAGTCCAAGTCCGTTCGATGAGGCCGGTGTCGCCTCCCACACGACCTGAGTGGTAGTAACACTGACCACGCACCCGTACATCGGCCTCGTGTCAGTGTCAGCGTCAGCGGCGTCGCCCCTGACGCACATTACAGAGACGGGGCGGCGGCCTGCGCGGGCCTCGCCGGTGCCCACGATCAAGAGGAAGACGCTGCCGTCCTCCTCCGAGACTAGCAGGCGGCGGTGATCCTCCAGCGACTCCGGCATGGTGAACGGGTAGCACGTCTCGTACTTGATGTTCTCCGCCAAGGGCCAGCAGTGACCACTGCACGCATCCGTGAGGTGATGCACCATGTCCGCCGGCGAGCCACAAAACGGCATTGGGCACTCATAGCAGTGGACGAAGGGCTCCTTGGAGGCATCGACCAGGTCGTCCATGAAACGAGAGTGGCTGTAGGGGACGTTGCACCAGTTGAATATATGAGCAAGTTACTACGAGATTTCATCCGAATAAGCACAAAAAAAATCATGAATTCTACCAGGATTTCGAACAGGAAGGACAGAAACACATACGGTGCAACGGGAGCAGCACCGTTGGCGTTGACGTTGTCGCCCATGTCCAAACACCACGTAGACACGGTCTTTGAGCACGGTTCGTAGTCGTTCCACGCTCGGGCATTGAAGTTTGTATCTATTTTAGATTAGAATATACTACTCCTCCGGTGCTAGTAGTAGAGCAGAGTCCTACTCTACTACTCTACTCAAGCAAGTTAGGGCATAACACTGTGGGGAGTACCAGTACTGTGATCACTCAAGCAAGTTGTCTGGCATCGACATGACCCTACGCTGCTGGTATGTGTCTCGTAAGTCAAGCGGTGTGCTGTAGTCATCATCACCTGTCCACTTCCCGCAGCACATATTCGCTTCTCCATCTTTGTCCACACATAATCTCGTCCAATCTTCCATCCCCGCTAAGGCGCCTCCCCCCCTTGTCCAAAACCCAAGCACTAACAATGGCAGAACCGAGCAGCGTCCGCCGAAAGAGTGGCTGGAATTCGCTCCCCACAGAGGTAATCAAGCTCATTGTTTCGCGTGTGGACAATCTCAGTACCATGCCGCTCGCCGCGTGCTCGTCGGGGCTGTACCGTTTACTCAAAGCCCTCAGGTCGGAGCTTTTTAATCCAGCTCCTTGCTTGCTGATGCCGCCTGATCTTCATAAATGTCGTGTCACGCAGCATAATGATCGTAGGGTGGCGAGCATCAACCCCCTTGACTGCGATCCGATCCCCGTCAGCCTCAACTACATTAACGGTATGTACTGGGTCGACATGAACACGTCTTGGATGGTGCTCGTCGATGGTCGCGGTAGCTGGATGCTCGTGGATGCTCGTGGAGGTCTTCACTCTTCTGTCCTGCTTACTGCTTCTGTTGCACCCCCAACCCTGGTTGCTGCTGCTGCTGTTTTCAATGCACAATCAGTAGTATATTTCGTCTGTTGGTTGAATAAATGTGTTGTTAGAACGACAAACACAATGTTTTGGAAGTCGTTGGACGGTTCGATCCTTTAGTGCCCCGTATCGTACATAGCGCATACTATTTTTTGTACGGAACACATTTTCCACTTGTTGATAACATGCAGCCCACTGATGAAGGCCCAATAGAGAAGGCCATAATTAACTGGAAGGGTGGCTCTCACATGAATCTAGCCCAGGTACATGCTCATGGTCCCCTAAACATAAATAAGTAAATAAATAAATAAAGCTAAATGCTCATGCACCAGTTCTTTGGGAAAATAGGTAGCCCAGTATTTCTTTTTGAAGAATACCCAAGCTAGGCCTATTTGTTTTCTCCGAATTACTGGGCTGCAAATCTTTCAAGACGAGGAGGGATGCATTCCGGCCTGGCTTAAGAGTATGGTCAATGTCTGTTAAAAGTAATATCAAAAGGGGTTGAAAATTCCAAAAAAATTATAGCGAATGGGATATAAGTTTCTTTTTTTTGTTTTTGTTCTTCACTGATATCTTATACGTATTTCATTGGATTTAACATGACATAGTACTAATTTATTTTTAATTTTTTAGCATGGCTATTAATTTTGGATTAAGAATATTTCGTTCCCCAGCAAAAATTTGCGATTTTTTTCAAAATTTCCCACATATTTAGTTAATTTTTTGACCCTGGTACTGACCAGAAAATGGCCAGCAATTCTAAAAATGGAAAACGGGCTGCAATAAATTCCATATGAATTAGAAAATGAGTAAAAATTATAAAAATAATAGCAAATGGGCTGTACACGCCGCAAATTTCGAGGCTGACTTGTTTACGCAAGGCTTTGTTAGTGAACACACGATTCTAGCAGCAGTGACTATTGGATGTCCATCCAACGGCCGACGTGCTTCTTCAATCTCTGATCTTCCTGCTCCAGCCGCCTAAACTAGCGCCGACGGGACTGCCTGCTCCCTCCTCTTGTGGCCCGCTGTGATGCCGCGCAGGCTTCCCTGGCCCACCCTACTCCCACCGCTGGCCTGGCCGCACGCAATCAACTGCCTCCTTATTACGTGAAAAAATGATTCCTCCCATTGACATCTGGGCGCACCGGTTGGGAGGCTGACCTGTGGGCCTACTAAGTTGACGCATACGCAGGGCTTGTCAACTTAGTCAACAAACAATTTTAGCAGCAGTAACCGTTGGATTTGAATCGAACGGTCCTGCTGCTTCTTCAATCGCTGCTCTTCTTGCACCAGCCGCCCAAACCAACACCGGGGAGACCGCCTGCTCTTGCCTCCAGTTGCCGGCTGTGCTGCCGTTGAGGCCACATCTCCCCCTACTACTCCCACCGCTAGCCAGGCCCTGCGGCGATGGCAGCCTCACACCGCAGCCGAACCAGTGAACCCTCGTACTCCTCTCCGCGTGGGCATCCACTACCGCGTCTTCCCCGGCTCCGCATTGTCCACTTCCTAGGCCTCGCCGTCATCCACCGCCTTGGTGCTCTTGACGCGACGTGGTCAACGTGGCCAACGACATTCCATCGGAAGAGTACTGTACGTGGAGAGGCTGACAGCTGGGTCCACGGCCACAGCCTAGTTTTTTTATTTGCCAAGTAAGTCGCTTTGTCAGGCCTGTTGGGTTGCAAATCTTTCAAGACAAGAAGAGCTTTCATTCGGCTGGCCGAGAAAATGGCCCATCAGTAATGAGAAATGGGCTGTACATTTTTAAAACACATCAAACCGGCAATTAGTTTCAAATATTTTTTTCATTTTGAGATTTTAAATTACATTAATTTTTATGCATGGAGAATTTGTTGGATTTTATATTGATATACATTTATTTTTAAAATCAGTTTGAATGTGAGTCGAAATTTCGGGATAAAAAACAGTTCGAACCGCACCGAAAGATGCAAAATTTCCTATAATTTTTTAACCGTGGCCACAATATGGGTTGTAATGCTAACAAAAAGAATATGGGCTCCAAAAAACCTTAATAATTAGCAAATGGGCTGTAAATTATTAGAAATAATGGCAGATGGGCTGTATGCTGTTTTCCACAGATTTGAGGCTTTCCTAAAAAAAGGTTGACGAACAAGCAGTGACTGTTGGATGGCCATCCAACGGCCGTCGTGCTTCTTCAATCTCTTCTCTTCCTGCTCCAGCCGCTCAAACAAGCGCCGGCGGGACTGCCTGCTCCCTCCTTCCCGCAGCCGGCTCTACTGCCACGCAGGACTCACCGCCCCACCGTACTCCCATCGCTGGCCTAGCCATCCCTCTACTCACCCACACCTGCTGTTATTCTCCGGCGACGGCAGACGAACCAGTAAACCCTCGTATAGTCGTACTCCCCTCCGGGTGGGAAACAACTGCTAAGTCTTCCCTGCCTCCGTGTCGTTCCCTTCCTAGGCCTCGCCGTCGTCCACCGCCCTGGTGCTCTCGGCGCGGCCTGGTCAACGTGGTCAACGACTGACATGCATCTGAAGTGGACTGTACGTGGAGAGGCCAACAGCTGGGTCCACGGCCGCATGCAAGGAAATGCCTCCTTATTACGTGCAAAATAATGATTCCTCCACCTGACATCAGGGACCCACCGAAAGGGCCTCTGTATTTCGTGAAAAAATGTTACCGTCGCTGACAGCTCGAACCCACCAGCTATATCTTCGCACGCAAGGAAGTGCCTCCTTATTACGCACAAAAAAATGAATACTCCCCCTGTTAGCTGGGTCCCAGTATAGTGGCACGCTGACTTGTGGGCCTACTAAGTTGACAAGGACGGAGGGCTTTGTCAACTTAGTCAATATGCACGATTCTAGCTCTAGCGACCGTAAGATGTCCATCCAACGGCCGTAGTGCTTCTTCAACCTTCGGTCTTCTTGCTCCAGCCGCCCAAACCAACGCTGGTCGTGCCTCGTGCTCCTGCCTCCCGTGGCCGGCTGCGATGCAGCGGAGGCCTCACCGCCCCCTACTACTCCCACCGCTAGCCAGGCCATCCCTCTACTCACCCACACCCCCTGTTATTCTGCGGCGACGGCATCCTCACGCCGCAGCGAACTAGTGAACCCTCGTACTCCTCTACACGTGGGCATCCACTGCCGCGTCTTCCCCGGCTCTGCGTCGTCCCCTTCCTAGGCCTTGCTGTCGTCCACCGCCCTGGTGCTCTCGGCGCGGCGTGGTCAACGTGGTCAAGGAACGGCTTCCATCGGACGTGGACTGTACGTGGAGAGGCTGACAGCTGGGTCCACTGACACAGCAAGGAAGTGCCTCCTTATTACGTGCAAAATAATTATTCCTCCACCTGACAGTGGGGACCCACCCGACGGGCCACCGTATTTCGCGAAAAAAATGTTTCCCCCCTGACTGCTGGGACCCACCAGCTACATCTTTGCACGCAAGGAAGTGCCTGACAGTCGGGACCCACCTGGTCGAAGCGTATGTAGCATTGTCATTCTGGTCGTGAACGTGTACGTACATATATACTGGTGGATGGAGAGGCGCGCACGTAGCATGTACACGTACGTACAGCGGCCAGGGTGCAAGAAAGAAAATACGACCACGTATGTGTACATACGGGCGGGGTCTCGAACGCCTACTCGCGCATACGTACGGCCAGGACTCGTGTACATGGCTGGGTCGAAACGGAGAATGTAGGATCGAAAGTATGTCTAGAGGGGGGGGGATTAGACTACTTGACCAAATAAAAACTTAACCTTTTCCCAATTTTAGTTCTTGGCAGATTTTAGATAATTTAGGACAAGTCAAGCAATCATCACATAATTCAAGCAAGCATGCAAAGAGTATATAGGCAGCAGAAAGTAAAGCATGCAACTTGCAAGAATGTAAAGGGAAGGGTTTGGAGATTTCAAACGCAATTGGAGACATGGATGTTTTTCCCGTGGTTCGGATAGGTGGTGCTATCCTACATCCACGTTGATGGAGACTTCAACCCACGAAGGGTAACAGTTGCGTGAGTCCACACAGGGCTCCACCCAAGGGCAACGGTTGCGCGAGTCCACACAGGGCTCCACCCATGAAGGGTCCACGAAGAAGCAACCACCCACAAAGGGTCCACGAAGAAGCAACCTTGTCTATCCCACCATGGCCATCGCCCACGAAGGACTTGCCTCACTAGCGGTAGATCTTGACGAAGTAGGCGATCTCCTTGCCCTTACAAACTCCTTGGTTCAACTCCACAATCTTGTCGGAGGCTCCCAAGTGACACCTAGCCAATCTAGGAGACACCACTCTCCAAGAAGTAACAAATGGTGTGTAGGTAATGAACTCCTTGCTCTTGTGCTTCAAACGATAGTCTCCCCAACACTCAACTCTCTCTCATAGGATTTGGATTTGGTGGAAAGAAGATTTGAGTGGAAAGCAACTTGGGAAGGCTAGAGATCAAGATTCATATGGTAGGAATGGAATGTCTTGGTCTCAACACATGAGTAGGTGGTTCTCTCTCAGAACATATGAGTTGGAATGGTGTGTGTGTTCTGATGGCTCTCTCACTTAATGAGAAGGAGGTGGAGGGGTATATATAGCCTCCACACAAAATCCAACCGTTACACAGTTTTCCAATCTCGGTGGGACCGAATAAATAAACTCGGTCTGACCGAAAGTAGTAAACCTAGTGACCGTTAGGAATTTCGGTGGGACTGACATGCAACTCGGTAGGACCGATTCGGTTAGGGTTTGGGCATAACGTAATCTCGGTGAGACCGATTACACAAACTCGGTGAGACCGAAATTTGGTAATTAGCTAACCAGAGAGTTGGTCAGGCAAACTCGGTGGGACCGATTTGCTCTTTCGGTGAGACCGAGTGGAACTCGGTGAGACCGAAAAGTTACAAAGGGGAAACACTGAGTTTACATTGCAATCTCGGTGGGACCGATTCGCTCTTTCGGTGACCGAAAAGTTACGAAAGGGAAACAGAGAGTTTGCAACCCCATCTCGGTGAGACCGAGATCCTTATCGGTAGACCGAATTGCTAGGGTTTGGCAGTGGCTAATGACAAGTGAAACTCAGTGGCGCCGGATAGGAAGAATCGGTAGGACCGAGTTTGGCTTAGGGTTTAGGTCATATGTGGATATGGGAAAGTAGTTGAGGGTTTTGGAGCATATCATTAAGCACATGAAGCAAGAGGCTCATTAAGCAACACCTCATCCCTCCTTGATAGTATTGGCTTTTCCTAAAGACTCAATGTATCTTGGATCACTAAAATATAAAATGAAGAGTCTTGAGCTTTTGAGCTTGAGCCAATCCTTTGTCCTTAGCATTTTGAGGGTTCCACTTTCACATCCATGCCATGCCAATTCATTGAGCTTTCCTGAAATAATTATCTTGGAATAGTATTAGCTCAATGAGCTATATGTTGTTATGAATTACCAAAACCACCTAGGGATAGTTGCACTTTCAATCTCCCCCTTTTTGGTAATTGATGACAACATATAGATCAAAGCTTCGACAAATGATAATAAGCATGAAATATATCATCGGTTTGAGAAGTATGTGATAAGTAAGAGCTCCCCCTAAATTTGTGCATATTTAAAATTTGCTTTGGAAAGAGTTAGAGTCATGGGTTACTCTTGCATGTCACATACATCTTGGTGGAGCGCTCAAAATAATAAGAATGAAATACATGCACTCATCACCAAGAATAATAAATGATCACACATAATAAATGATCACACAAGATAGATAAGATAATAGCATTAAGCAAGCATTAAGTGTAGCTTATGATCAAACACATGATCACCAATGTCTCACAAATAATGACGTAGTATCAAGCACTCAAAAGCAGAAAAGGTTCGAAATACCACCAAATAAAGCAAGAGAGAAAAGCAACACTCTCTCTCTCGAAGCCTATGATCTATACATCTTCTCCCCCTTTGGCAACAAGTTACCAAAACGTTCCTAGAAAATGCATAGCACTAGATCGACGCTCAGGCTTGATCTTCAGGTGGTGGTGGAGTCCGGATCACTCCAAGGACGAAGGCTTCTGTAGATTTTGAAGTATCGCTGGAGTTGGAGCTGAAAGTAGATGCTGGAGCTGAGGCTGTAGCTCTTGCTGAAGTGGTGCTCTGTGTCAGCAACTGCACGCAGGGACGACCTCGGGCCTCGTGGCACTCTAGAAAAAGCATGAGTCGTGGTCCTGCCTCTCCTCTCATTCATGTTCTCCTGGAAGCTGCTCCACTGCAGACTGGAACTCCGTTAACTTGACATCCAAGTCATAGAACTTCTGTCCATGATTCTCTCTAGGCTCTGCTGGTTCTAGTGAGGTGGCCAGACTTTGCTTCAATCCTCAGCGTGATGCAATCAAGTAACCAAGCTGCTCTGTTTGGTCTTCAAAAGTACTCAGATGCCTCCTCTTGAGTAGCATCTTGCAGCTTTCTCCTCCTCGCCTTCTCCTTCTTTGCAAATGCCTGAGCAGACTGATGGCTCGTTCTTAGTCAATCACAACCTTCATTGTCCTCGAAATCTGACGTGGCAGGTGTTCCTTATCCAACAAATATACGCCCGTTGCCCATCTTGGAGTTGATGAGCTCCTGAATTCTGAGGGGCATATCCGCAGCTCCTCTTTTTGCACGCGGTCCTCTTAATTGTTTTCCACTATTGAGGCTCATGACTTTGAATTTCTAAGGCACATCAAACACATGTAGCAAGTTGATAGCATGGCCTCTGATCATCTTGTGATCTCCAGACTTGGGCAGAAGGGTGTGCCTAAGGATCCAGTTGATCGTAGGCAATCCTGATAGCAGATAATGCACTGAGCCAAATTTGAATGTGTCAAGTGCTTCATTCGGAATCTCCTTGTACATGTTGGACATGGAGTTGTGGTCCATCTTTTTCTTGGCATAGATATCCAAGTCCTCATCTTGCTCCTCTGGGGCATTAATGATCTGTGCCCACTCAGCCACTGTAGATTGGTACCTTGTACCCTCAGACATCCATGTGATCCGCCCATCTGGATAAAAGTGTGCCGTGGAGTAGAACTGCATGATAAGTTCCTCGTTCCACTTTGTGAGCTTCTGCCCGACAAAGTCAGCTACTCCAGAAGCACTAAAGCTGTCAAATACTCCTGGGTAGTACTCCTCATTCTCCTTGATATATGTCCAATCAACCCATCGCATATCACAGACAATGGGCTTCTTATCTAGCAGCACAGTCTCATAGAAATCCTGCTGCTCCTTGGTATGAAACCTGTAGTCCACTTGCAGTCCTTCTCCTAGAAGCATATGGATCTGCTTCTCTCCACTTCCTAGCCCTGAGTCTCTCCTGAGCTTCATATCCTCAGCCACAGGATGAGCATCGTTGTGGTCTGGGATCTTGGGCTTGAGCTTCCGAAGGACATTCTCTTCCTCATCCTCAGCAACAGTCTCAGGCACTGGGGCCTTGTTCTTCTCAGCTGCAGGAATGCTCCGTGTGTCCTCTTGGGCTTTGGCTTTGGAGCTGGCTTGGCCTTGGAAGCAGCTCCCCCTGATTTTATGGCATCTCCCATTAGCTTGGGTGCCTTGGGCGCTGTGCAGCTGCCTCTTCTTCTTCTTCCTCTTCCATGATGGAAGCTTTGCCAAGTACTCTAGCCACAGTCTTCTTCACCCTCTCCTTTCTCTTCTTGCCCTCAGCTGCAAACTGGCTCTTGGGGAGTGGGCTTCTCAGTTGAGGCTCTTGCCTTTGACATGGGCTGCCTGCCTGCTGGCCTTTTGATTTTCAGCCTGGCTTTGTGCCTTGAGCTGGCTCAACTCTCTTGGAAGTGGCCTCTTCCTCTGCCACATAGTCCTCATCTTCAGAGTCTGAAGTTTTCTTCTTCCTTTGTCGTGGCAGCCTTTGGCAAATTGCTAGGAGTGCTCCTGCTGCCTTCATCAGATGAACTGGAGGGACTAGTGCCCTCACTCATGACCACTTGCTGCTCTGACAGATTCTGGCTATCACTCTGGTCTGACATGCTGTAAACTGACTACTGACCCTGTGAATAGATTATAGAAGAGATAGAGTGGATGAGCATCACAAAATGCAGAGATTTTTGCAAAAAATGATCCAAAAACTTAGTTTTAGTTTCCCACTGAAATCATCTCATCTACCGATTTTCAAACTCGGTGATACCGAAGCAGTTTTGGAACCTAAACTAGTGAACTCGGTAGGACCGAGTCACAGTTCGGTGGCACCGAGACTGCTAGGGTTTCACTGAATTCAAAAATCGGTCACACCGATAAGTAATTCTCGGTCAGACCGAGTCTCACTTGTGCAATGGCATAAGCCAAATCGGTGGGACCGAGTTTTTCAACTCGGTGGGTCCGAGATGGTTTCGGCGGAAACCTAAACCTAGAATTTTCGAATCAAACCTAACCTATGAGCGTTTCGACTGGATAGAAGTTTATCAAACATGGCTAGAAACAATATGATCACAATGTGCTAGGAATCAGATTGAGGAATAGCACAAAGATCAAGTCCATACCCTAGTTCGGCGTGGACATGCTACGGCGGCAACGGCGGGGCAGAATTACCGTTGACGGCGATGGAGACCAGCGACTGGAGGCTGCTGGCGGCGAGAAGACGATCCGGAGACCTCAAGGGCAGAGCAGGCTATCGCGCGGGCGAAGGGGTTCGGAGAAATTTCCAAATTTTGCCCGTGACTATATATAGCCCGACCCTGTCGGTGTGACCGAGTGGAACAACTCGGTGGCACCGAGATTCATAACTGCGTGCAGTTACTGAAACTCGGTGTGACCGAAAGGTTCAAATCGGTTGCACCGAGATCGAAAACCTAGATCAACTTAATGATCTCGGTAGGACCGAAAGTGGAGTATCGGTCAGACCGAGAATCATAAAGAGGTTTTGGAAGTTTAAGTCTATGACGAATCGGGGACTCCGAGCGCTCCTCACACAGAGTGGTTCGAATCTGACTTGATCAAAATTTGTGATGCAGCATGAATAGAGTTTGAGACGAGAAAAGCATAGATAGCTAGAGGAGGTTCTTAGGCATTCTTGTCCATCCACTTGGCAAAAGAAATAAAACCAAACAATCAAAACAACAAGTGGATGTCCTCGAATGAGTAAAATATGCAACCAGCATGCTCACACAATAAGATGGCAAATGAAATATGTGACAAGGCATGCACAACCAATTCTAGCATCTATCAAGCAATTTGCGATGACTAGGTCATCTATATATGAGTATATTGACTTAGGAGTCAAGTGAGAACACTTGATCATAGTCATACTCATCGTTTAAGCTCAAGTGGGGTTACCACTTTTACATAAAGCACTGTTTCGTTCACGTCTTTAGAGTTGCTTTAGCTCAAGTCTTAGAGTAAAGATCCCCCTAGATGTGATATCCCCCCTAAGAGGGATGAACTAACCTTGGGTTTTGTCGATGATGACTTCATGTAGACATTGAAGATGTGGATGCTCAATGTTGATGTAGATCTCTTGGAGCTATCCATTTGAGTGAATTTCACTTTCAATACCTACATGGGTTAGTCCCACAAGGAACACACAAGGATATCCATAGACGTAGAGTGGTGCACACACAAGATGATGTCCATGAAAGCTTTAGGTTACCTTGTCCCTTGTCTTACCAACAAGAGGGTTTGTGACTCCTTGAACTAGTGCAAGATGTGGAAGTTGATTCCACTTGTTCTTGCCAAAATGATAAGAATGAAGTATGTTGGCGGAGTCACCCTGAAGAACTCTCTAGTTCTTCTTCTTTTGGATCCACATCATCTTGATGGGAATCCTTGGAGTTGTAGTCGTACTTGATGAAGTGGAACTTGAAGTAGTCTTGGGAATCCACTTGACTAAGGTCTTAGGAGCTTCTTCAAATGCATCAATTTCCTCTTGAAGCTTGTCCTTGCCTTTTTGCTCGTAGTCTTGTGGTGGAAGATCATCTTGAGCTTGTGTCCCCTTGAAAGAAGTATACTTCTCTTGTTGAGGACAAACTTTGTCTTGGGGTATTGATCTTCTTCCCACTCAACTCCATTGGCATTGAACTTTCGTTCAAAACCAACACCTTGATTCTTCCGGTGCATTCCTTGCTTGCGCACAATTTCCTCGAATTGCTTACTCCCGGCAAGGCTTTTTACACTCCTTTCTCTATAATTCCCTTCAATAAACTATTTTCTTGCTCAAGTGTAACTTGGCTAAGAGAATCATAGTGGAATCAAGAGAACTACTAGAAGCAACAATATTGGATTTAGCATGATCATTGTTACTGCTAGAGGAAGAATCTTTCTTGTTACTAGACTTTGACTTGAGGCATGTAAGTGGATAAGAGTAAACGCTTGGCAATGTAAGAAGAACTTTTCTTGCGGAGATCATCATTGATTGCCTTTAAGAACTCATGCTCTTGCTCAAGATTGAGCTTTTCAAAGCGTAGTTTCTCATGAGCTCTTAAAAGTTCTCGATGATCTTCGAAGATAGTGTCATGAGCTAACTTAAGAGTTTTTAGTTCTTTAGTTAGAGCCTCAATCTTCTCCTTATCATTGTCATTCGTTTTATCTTGATTAGCATGATTAATTGGTCTTTCATCATAGTATTCATCACTTGAGTTGTCACCAAGCAAATCATCAGCTAACAAGTCATCTTCATCACTATTGAAATCAACATACTCGGGGTGTGTTACCTTAGGACCTTTGGCCATGAAGCATCTTCCAATTCCTTCATTTGGTGAGTCAAATATGTCGTAGGAGTTGGTTGACACAAGTGCTAGACCGGCAACACCTTCATCTTGAGTATCTTCGGAGTCGGAGTGATAACTTCTCTCGGAGTGGCTGTCGGAGTCGGAGCTGGATACCCATTCACCAACATGAGCTTGATGTCTTCGTCTTGTGTAGCTCCTTGATGATTTTTCCTTCCTTTCCGAATCCTTGCTTCTCCGTGAGTATCTTCGTTCATAACTATCATCTCTACTCCTTCTCTCTCGTGGTGGTGATCCTTTGCTTCTTCTTTTTGGAGAATCTTCTCTTCTCTTGTAGGGAGCCGTACACTCATTGGAATAGTGTCCGGGTCTTCCACAATTGTAACCGTTTCGCTCTCGACTAGAAGATCTTTTGTCATTGTAGGACCTTGACTTGGAGCTTCTATCTTTGCTTCTACTCTTGTAGAACTTGTTGAAGTTCTTCACCATTAAGATCAATTCTTCATTGAAGTCTTGTTTCTCACTTGATGATGTAGGGGCTTCACATGAGGCTTTATAGGCACCACTTGATTTGTTGTGAAGTTCCTCTTTATCCTTAAGTGACATCTCATGAGCAACAATTCTTCCAATCACCTCCGTTGGCTTGAGATCTTTGTAATTGGGCATCATTTGGATCAATGTGCACACGGTATCATATTTTCCATCCAAGGCTCTTAGGATCTTCTTGATGATGAATTTATCGGTCATCTCTTCACTTCCTAAGCCGGCAATCTCATTTGTGATGAGAGCAAGCCTAGAGTACATTTCAGCGACACCTTCACCATCCTTCATCTTGAACTTGTCAAGTTGGCTTTGAAGCACATCCAACTTGGATTCCTTGACGGAGTCAGTACCTTCGTGCATATCAATCAAAGTGTCCCAAATTTCCTTTGCATTCTCAAGGCGGCTGATTTTGTTGAATTCTTCGGGGCACAATCCGTTGAAGAGAATATCACAAGCTTGAGCATTGTATTGCAACATCTTCAACTCATCCGCGGTAGCTTCACGGTTTGGTTCTCTCCCATCAAAGAAGTCACCTTGCAAACCAACACACACAATAGCCCAAACGGCGGGGTTATGTCCAAGAATATGCATTTTCATTTTATGCTTCCAACTAGCAAAATTAGTACCGTCAAAGTAAGGACCTCTACGGTGATAATTTCCCTCGCTAGACGCCATACTCTCCTAGGTTGTGAAACCAAGGCTATGATCACCAAAAGCCATGGAGATCAAAGCAAATGGAGACCAAGGCTCTGATACCACTTGTAGGATCGAAAGTATGTCTAGAGGGGGGGATTAGACTACTTGACCAAATAAAAACTTAACCTTTTCCCAATTTTAGTTCTTGGCAGATTTTAGATAATTTAGGACAAGTCAAGCAATCATCACATAATTCAAGCAAGCATGCAAAGAGTATATAGGCAGCGGAAAGTAAAGCATGCAACTTGCAAGAATGTAAAGGGAAGGGTTTGGAGATTTCAAACGCAATTGGAGACACGGATGTTTTTCCCGTGGTTCGGATAGGTGGTGCTATCCTACATCCACGTTGATGGAGACTTCAACCCACGAAGGGTAACGGTTGCGTGAGTCCACACAGGGCTCCACCCAAGGGCAACGGTTGCGCGAGTCCACACAGGGCTCCACCCATGAAGGGTCCACGAAGAAGCAACCACCCACAAAGGGTCCACGAAGAAGCAACCTTGTCTATCCCACCATGGCCATCGCCCACGAAGGACTTGCCTCACTAGCGGTAGATCTTGACGAAGTAGGCGATCTCCTTGCCCTTACAAACTCCTTGGTTCAACTCCACAATCTTGTCGGAGGCTCCCAAGTGACACCTAGCCAATCTAGGAGACACCACTCTCCAAGAAGTAACAAATGGTGTGTAGGTAATGAACTCCTTGCTCTTGTGCTTCAAACGATAGTCTCCCCAACACTCAACTCTCTCTCATAGGATTTGGATTTGGTGGAAAGAAGATTTGAGTGGAAAGCAACTTGGGAAGGCTAGAGATCAAGATTCATATGGTAGGAATGGATTGTCTTGGTCTCAACACATGAGTAGGTGGTTCTCTCTCAGAACATATGAGTAGGAATGGTGTGCGTGTTCTGATGGCTCTCTCACATAATGAGAAGGAGGTGGAGGGGTATATATATATAGCCTCCACACAAAATCCAACCGTTACATAGTTATCCAATCTCGGTGGGACCGAATAAATAAACTCGGTCTGACCGAAGTAGTAAACCTAGTGACCGTTAGGAATTTCGGTGGGACTGACATGCAACTCGGTAGGACCGATTTGGTTAGGGTTTGGGCATAACGTAATCTCGGTGAGACCGATTACACAAACTCGGTGAGACCGAATTTGGTAATTAGCTAACTAGAGAGTTGGTCAGGCAAACTCGGTGGGACCGATTTGCTCTTTCGGTGAGACCGAGTGGAACTCGGTGAGACCGAAAAGTTACAAAGGGGAAACACTGAGTTTACATTGCAATCTCGGTGGGACCAATTCGCTCTTTCGGTGAGACCGAAAAGTTACGAAAGGGAAACAGAGAGTTTGCAACCCCATCTCGGTGAGACCGAGATCCTTATCGGTAGGACCGAATTGCTAGGGTTTGGCAGTGGCTAATGACAAGTGAAACTCGGTGGCGCCGGATAGGAAGAATCGGTAGGACCGAGTTTGGCTTAGGGTTTAGGTCATATGTGGATATGGGAAAGTAGTTGAGGATTTTGGAGCATATCATTAAGCACATGAAGCAAGAGGCTCATTAAGCAACACCTCATCCCTCCTTAATAGTATTGGCTTTTCCTACAGACTCAATGTGATCTTGGATCACTAAAATATAAAATGAAGAGTCTTGAGCTTTTGAGCTTGAGCCAATCCTTTGTCCTTAGCATTTTGAGGGTTCCACTTTCATATCCGTGCCATGCCAATCATTGAGCTTTCCTGAAATAATCATCTTGGAATCGCATTAGCTCAATGAGCTATATGTTGTTATGAATTACCAAAACCACCTAGGGATAGTTGCACTTTCAGAGAAACAGCGTCGTCGTCGTGTTCATGGGGAGGCAACGGAATGCGTCGTGTTCATGGGGAGGCAACGGAATGCGTCGTGTTCATCGGGAGGCAATGGAACGCGTGGGAGCCAACCGGCTAGGTTGGAACGGATGCGTGGTCGTGTTCATCGGGAGGGCTTGGATAGAACAGGCGATGGAAACGAGGCCTGGAGTACCGCACAACGGAGGAAACAGACCTCCTACATTCGGAACAGGGTCCTATTGATCAGGAGGGGTCTGGCGTACCGCAAAACGGAGGAAAATAACCTCCTACGGTCGAAACGGGGGTCCTATTGATCGGGAGGGGTGTGGCGTACCGCAAAACGGACGAAACGGACCTCCTACGGTGGAAACGGGGGTCCTGTTGATCGGGAGGGGAGTGGCGTACCACAAAACGGACGAAACGGACTTGTGTTGGAGCACTACGGTCGAAACGGGGGTCATGGTCATCGGGAGTGGTGTGGCGTACCGCAAAACAGGACTCCACGGGATACTGTTCATCTCCACCGTCGACCTCCTCCAGCCTCCACGGGCTACCGTTGACCTCCTCCAGCCTCCACGGGCTCCTGTTCATCCAGCCTCCACCGTGCGCTACTCCACTGGCTACTATTCAACCACCCCTTCACGGGCACCCCTCCACCGTCTACTGTTCATCTAGCCCTCCACACCACGGGGTCCTGTTCAACCACCCCTCCACGGGCACCCCTCCACCGTCCACTGTTCATCCAGCCCTCCACCACACCACGGGGTCCTATTCATCCAGAGGCAACGCCACCGCTCACTGTTCATCCAACCCCCTCCCCCCCCCCCCCCCCCCCCCCCGCAATGCTCACTGTTCATCCAATCGATCGGCTTCAATTAGCAGTAGTAGCGAAGGAATCGCTCGATCGGGTTTAGTTAACAGCCATCGATCGATCGCTCGGGTTCAATAACGCGTAGCCTGCAGTGCAATCGCTCGGGTTCAGTTAGAGCCCAACGCCTCGCTCGGGTTCAGTTAGAGCCAACGCCTCGCACACACGCACGTACGTGTACGAGAGGAACGCGGATCGCTCGGCCCCCGACCTCCCACCGTAACCGGGAACTCCCCGAAATTTTCCTCCCCCTCGCTTCTACCATGGGTTTTTCCGTCATGGACGGCCCAAAGAATGTCATGCAGCCGCGTCTCCGGCCCGCCCAGGACGAAAAGCCCATTTTCTGTCATGATTCTTTGTCATAGAAGTAGGAGCCCACCACATCTATGATGATACCGGGTTTTGTCACAATTATCGTCATAGAAGTGTCATATGTATGACAGAAAAAAATTTGTTCGGCCCAAAATGTCACGGATGTGTCTTTTTTTTGTAGTGTTGGTTAGCCACGTCGATGTGAGACTTTCTTACCTTTTTTGTCTTATCTATATTTACCCCTATCATAATACTCTATTCCACCCATAGTGCTATTCCATGGCTTGCGCTCTTGTACTACGTGAGGGTTGAAAAAGCTAAAGCATGTTAAAAAGTATGAACCAATTGATCGGCTTGTCATCGGGCTTGTGCATGATAAATACTTTGTGTTAAGAAGGTAGAGCATGACAAGACTATATGATTTTGTAGGGATAACTTTCTTTAGCGTTGATATTTTGAAAGACATGATTGTTTGTTGGGATGCGTGAGTATTGATGTCTTTATGTCAATTTATAGACTATTGCTTTGAATCAATTATGTCTTAATATTCATCACGACGTTGTAAAACGACGGCCAGTGAATTGTAATACGACTCACTATAGGGCGAATTCGAGCTCGGTACCCGGGGATCCTCTAGAGTCGACCTGCAGGCATGCAAGCTTGGGGATCCTGATACGTCTCCGTCGTATGTATAATTTTTGATTGTTTCATACCAATATTATACAACTTTCACATACTTTTGGCAACATTTTATATGATTTATTTGCACTAACATATTGATCCAGTGCCTAGTGTGAGTTCCTGTTTGTTGCATGTTTTTTGTCTTGCAAAAAATCCACATCAAACGAAGTCCAAATGCGATAAAGTTTTACCAAGAATTATTTTGGAATATATGTGATTTTCGGGACTTGGAATCAACGCAAACATGAGCCCATAGTGCCCACAAGACACTAGGGCGCGCCCCAGGGGCTAGGCGCGTGGTGGTGGGTTGTGCTCACCTCGTACATCGGTTGGGGCTCTACTTCGGGTGCAAGGAATCTTATATCTGGAAAAAATCATGTTAAAATCTAAGCACAATCGGAGTTACGGATCTCTAGAAATATAAGAAACGGTTTTCGGCCAGATCTGGGAAACGCAAAACATAAGACAACAGAGATGGAAATCCAATCTCTGATAGGCTCCCGCCCCTCCGCTGCCATGGAGGCCATGGACCAGAGGGGGAACTCTCCTCCCATCTAGGGGGAGGCCAAGGAAGAAGAAGAAGGAGGGGGGCTCTCTCCCCCTCTCTCCCGGTGGTGCCGGAGTGCCGCCTGGGCAAGGATCGTGATGGCAATCTACATCAACAATCTTGCTACCGTAAACACCAACTCTCCCCCCTCTATGCAGCGGTGTAACACCCCTTCTCTCTGCTGTAATCTCTACTTAAACATGGTGCTCAACTCCATATATTATTTCCCAATGATCTATGGTTATCCTATGATGTTTGAGTAGATCCGTTTTGCCCTATGGGTAAACATGATCTTCGTTGGTATGATTGTATATTTTATTTATGGTGCTGTCCTACGGTTCCCTCCGTCTCGCGCAAATGTGAGGGGCCCCCGCTGTAGGGTGTTGCAATATGTTCATGGTTTGCTTATTGTCAGTGTCGCGGGGGTGACAGCAGCCTGAACGCGGATAAGTGAGTTATGGCATATGTGAGTAAAGAGGACTTGATACTTAATGCTATGGTTGGGTTTCACGACCTTAAGGATGTTTAGTAGTTGCGGATGCTTGCTAGAGTTCCAATCATAAGTGCATATGGTCCAAGTAGAGAAAGTATGTTACCTCATGCCTCTCCCTCATGTAAAATTACAAGAATTATTACCGGTACTTGTTATCGATTACCTAGGGACAAATGACTTTCTTGTTGACAAAAGCTATCCACTTTTATTACCTTGCAATTTATTCATAGTTTTTTTCTTGCAAAGTACTCGTAGTTTTATTCTTGCAAAATAGTTTCATACTTGTTTTAGGTAAAGCAAACGTCAAGTGTGCGTAGAGTTGTATCGGTGGTCGGTAGAACTTGAGGGAATATTTGTTCTACCTTTAGCTCCTCATTCGGTTCGACACTCTTATTTATCAAAGAAGGCTACAAATGATCCCCTATACTTGTGGGTTATCAACGTACCGCAAAACGGGACTCCACAGGCTATTGTTCACCCATCGTCGACTTCCTTCAACCTCCACCTACACTGTTCATCCACCGCGTTTTCCTTCTACCTCCACCAATTACTGTTTATCCAGCCCTCCACCGGCTACTGTTCATCCACCACTCCACCGGCTCGGCTGTGGCGGCCTCCTCTTGGGGTCCTATTCATCCAGCGGCAATGGCCTACTACTACTACCACGGGATCCTGTTCATCCAACCCCCACCGGGAACTTTTTATTGATACATCTCCAACGTATCTACTTTTCCTAACGCTTTTCCTCTTGTTTTGGACTCTAATTTGCATGATTTGAATGAAACTAACCACAGACTGATGCTGTTTTCAGCAGAACTACCATGGTGTCGTTTTTGTGCAGAAATAAAAGTTCTCGGAATGGAACGAAACTTTGCGAGGAACTTTTATACAAATAAAGAGAATTTCTGGAGCCAAGAACCACCGGAGGGGGGCACCTGGGTAGGCACAACCCACTAGGGCGCGCCCCCTCCTGGCGCGCCCAGGTGGGTTGTTCCCACCTGGTGGCCCGCAGACCCTGAAACCGACACTATAAAATCCTATTTTTCTAGAAAAAAATCAGGGAGAAAGAATTATCGCGATCCACAAGACGGAGCCGCCATCACCTCCTGTTCTTCATCGGGAGGCCAGATCTGGAGTCCGTTTGGGTCTCCGGAGAGGGGGATCTTCGTTCCTCGTCATCACCAACCCTTCTCCACCGCCAATTCCATGATGCTCCCCACCGGGAGTGAGTAATTCCTTCGTAGGCTCACTGGTCGATGAGGAGTTGGATGAGATTCATCATGTAATCGAGTTAGTTTTGTTAGGGCTTGATCCCTAGTATCCACTATGTTCTAAGATTGATGTTGCTATGACTTTGCCATGCTTACTGCTTGTCACTTTCAGCCCGGGTGCCATGATTCCAGATCTGAACTGTTTATGTTATCACCATTATATCCATGTTCTAGATCCGATCTTGCAAGTTATAGTCACCTACTATGTGTTACGATCCGGCAACCCCGGAGTGACAATAGTCGGGACCACTCCCGGTGATGACCGTAGTTTGAGGAGTTCATGTATTCACCATGTGTTAATGCTTTGTTCCGGTTTTCTATTAAAAGGAGGCCCTAATGTCCCTTAGTTTCCAATAGGACCCCACTACCACGGGAGGGTAGGACAAAAGATGTCATGCAAGTTCTTTCCATAAGCGCGTATGACTATTTACGGAATACATGCCTACATTATATTGGTGAACTGGAGCTAGTGCCGTATCGCCCTAGGTTATAACTGTCTCATGATGAATATCATCCGACATGTCACCGATCCAATGCCTATGAATTTATCATATATTGTTCTTGCTAAATTACTATTGTTATTGTTACTGTTGCACTTGTTACAAAACTATTGCTCACCCTTGCTTCTACCACGATTTGCCCAAAGAATGTCATGTAGGTGCGTCTCCGGCCCGCCCATGACGAAAAGCCCATTTTCTGTCATGGTTTTTTGTCATAGAAGTAGGAGCCCACCACATCTATGATGATACCGGGTTTTGTCATACTTATCGTCATAGAAGTATCATAAGCATGACATAATTTTTTCCGTTTGGCCCAAAATGTCACGGATGTGTCTTTTTTTGTAGTGTTGCCTCAGGACCAATACAGAACAAGGCGTTCCTAATCATCGTCCTGTAAATGTGTCTCAAGAGAAAAGTAAGGGAATTTGATGAGTTTCCTTGCCAATGAAGTACATTTTCTTTAGGTAATTCCGATACTACCACAAAGCATTCTTGAAGATAGCTGAGGTATTAGCACAGGTTACCTCATGCCGAGTTTCCAAATTGGTCCTTCTCTATAGAGAAAAATGGGAACATTTGCTGTATTATAACCAGCATGGAGGTAGAATGTATGGGACAAAGCAAAATAATTGCCATGAATAACATTACTTACACATAACTCATGGATGAACACCTGCAACCGGCGTCTTCCTTCATCTTTAGTCTAATATTTCCATGATGGGAAGATACACACATAGGAGTTTAGAACATCCAATGCGATAGATGCTAAACTATGAATGGCTGGTTGTGCTTCGTTCATAGGAATAGGTGTACTTACTGGTGGAGTTGGGGTTCGCTATGGTAGTCCTGGCGCTTTGGGCACGGGAGCTTCCTTACTAACTACTCTTGTTTGGAAGCTCTATCGTGGAGATGGTGTTGTGTCAACTAGAACTGGGTTACTCTCTGCTGGGGTTGGGGTTAGATTGGGTGAAGCTGGTTCTCTGTCCATCAGAGTAGGGGTACAATCTGCGACATTCTAGGTTATGTGTGGTAGGGTTGGTTATTGTGCATGTACAACTGGGGTGCTATTGACACCAAGAGTTAGCACTGTTTTATTTGAAGACCATGTTTTTACTCCGCTAGTTACTGCCACCCCCTCCAATTCAAATGGCCTATAAACAAGAAAAGTAGTTGAATGTACATACCTTGTATGAGAGACAGATGCAATAGATAGTGTGGAAAAAAGAGGGCATGAAATAGTTTACATATATATTGTTTAACTAAAAAGGATAACATGACATAATTTCACATATCTGATGTCTATCTAAACTGGATAGCATAGCATGTCATAATTCAAAGATATGATGACTAACTAAACATGATGGCATGAGATAATTATATGATGTCTTTAGTAAATAGGTTCGCATGACATAATTCACATACATGTTATCTAAGTAATCAGGATTGCATGATATAATTCACATATGTGATTTACATACTAAGCAGATGGCATTCACATATATGATGTTTGAACTAAGAACATGGTGTTGAATATTGTGTATATGATGTCTAAACTATGCAATGCAAGACACCATATGCATGATATGAGTAGTATAACCATGCAAATTAGAGTATACACCTCAGTGGGGGAATAGGATTGGTCATCGTCTCTGAACCCATCTTTGAGGAGCTATCTAGATCCAGCAAGAGATCTGCTTCGACAGGTAGCACTGTCTGCTTCGAAGACCTTGTTTTCACTCCAGATTTTTCCATCACCCACTCAAATGGCTGATTCACAGGAAGAGTAGTTTAATGTACACACATTGTCTACAAATGGAAATGTAATGAAGAAAAGGAATGGCAAGATATAATTCAAATATATGATGCCTCACTAAACAGGATGGCATTGCAATTTCACATATATTATGTCTGGCTAAAAAGATGAGATTGCATAGTTCACATATATGATATAGAAACTAAACATGTGGCATTACAAAACATGTCTAAACTAAGCAGATGACATATATGATGTCGAAAGTAAGCACTGCAAGGCAACATATGCATGATATGACCAACATCATCATGCCAAGTTAGAGCAAACACCTCAGGGGGTAAATAGGAGTGGTCAGCTCCGTCTGAATCTGCCTCTGAACAGATATCTTCCTCTGGATTACAATCTGGAGGAGGGGGGGGGGGTTGCCATTGCATTCACCATGGAGTGATGTCTGCATGACATTGTATTGCCGCACAAGACTCTTCTCTTTTTATCTACATGTTTAGCATGATCGTGTACAATATCTGACATGCATACGAAAAAATATAGTGAGATTATGATAAACCCAAAAATAATGATAGCAGGCTGATGATAACTTCAATTTAATCAAAAGAAAGGTGATGTTTGCTTTACTGTTTCTTTTCCACTCAAGATGAACATACTGTTTGTTTCCCACCCAAGATGAACAACATAGATATACCCTAGGTGAACCAGATAATAGACAGAGATACTATTCATTGTTGCCTTCATATGTGCCCCGCAGGCATTTTAAAACTCAACTTTGAACATTAATTTGGACCTGACTTGTTGTCTAAGAGGTGAACATGATGATAAAGTAGCAGGTAATATTAAGCAATGCATAACATAAGCAGAAACAAAAGAGTGCGACCTCTCTTGCGGACACGTGTACTCCTCAGGTTCATCTGCTGAGTCAATGATGGTGATGAAGTTGCGGTCGGTGCCGGTGGTAGGGAAGGAGATCTGAGGTGGCGAAAAACGGTCAGGATTCATGATGTTTGGTAGGGTGGATGCTTCTGTCGATGGAGCAGCTCAGGTGAGGTGGAAGACGTCGCGGTAGGAGCAGGACAAACCACACAAAGTTTTCTTCGACACCTATCTGTAAATGAAGTAATTCTATAAGGGCTCATTTGGCTTGCAAGATTCTAAAAACGCAGGGATAGGAAAAACACCGAAATAGGATATGAATGCACGTGGGAAACTGATATGTCTCCAACGTATCTATAATTTATGAAGTATTCATCCCATGTTTACAACAATATTATATGGTTTTGGTATGATTTGCATGGAACTAACCTGGACTGACACTGTTTTCAGCAGAACTACCGTGGTGCTATTTTTTTGTGCAGAAATAAAAGTTCTTCAAATGCACCGAAACTTTTTGACAATTTTTTTTGGAACAAAAGAGGCACTAGAAGCTTCGTGGGAGGACCAGAAGGTGAAGGAGGTGAGCACAAGACACCTGGGCGCGCTAGGAGGCCCAGGCGTGCCCAGGTGGGTTGTGCCCACCTCGAGGTCCATCTTTGCATGATTCCAATGCTGAAAAATCCTATAAATAGAGAAACCGTCAGAAATAGTCCTAGATTAGAAGTTCCGCCGCCGCAAGCCTCTATAGCCATGAAAAAACAATCTAGACCCCGTTTCGTCACCCTGCCGGAGGGGGAAATCATAACCGGTGGCCATCTTCATCATCTCGGCTGCCACCATGATGAGGAGGGACTAGCCCACCCTCGGGGCTGAGGGTTTGTACCAGTAGCTATGTGTTTAATCTCTCTCTATCTCTCTCATGTTCTTGAGATGTCACGATCTTAATGTATCGCAGGCTTTGTTAATATAGTTGGATCATATGGTGTTTTCCCCTCTCTATCTTGTTGTGAATTGAGTTTTCCCTTTGAGATTTCATTTTATCGGATTGAATACTTTTATGGATTTGAGAGCACTTGATGTATGTCTTGCTATGAATACCCATGGTGATAATAGGGTATCATAATTTTTTTGATAGAAAGACTGTAGGGGAGGCCCCTATAGTATAATAGGTGCAACAAACCCAAGTTGCAAGTACCATGCCTTGAACCTGGGTGGGTGAGAAGGCATCAGCCCCTTCCCTCCACTAGGCTATGCCTTAGTCTGCATCGAGTATCATATTGATTCATTCGATATGTGTTTTTGCACTCAACTCTCGGATTCCCGAGGTGACATTGGGGTAATATCTGCATAGGGGTTGATGCGCGTTCTCGTCTTTGTTTCTCCGGTAGAAATCTTGGGGCACTCTTTGAGGTTCTTTTTGTTGGGTTGAGTATTATGAATCTGAAATTGTTTGCTGCATATCGCATAATCAACTCACGGATACTCGCAGTGACATTGGAGTATCTAGGTGACATTAGAGTAGGTTTATGTGTGTCACATGGTGTTATTTTAGTACAAACTCTTGGTTAGATCGATCGGAAAGAATAGCTTGGTGTTACTTTAGTACTGACATATCTCCAATGTATCTATAATTTTTGATTGTTCCATGCTATTATATTATCTATCTTGGATGTTTTATATGCATTTATATGCTATTTATATGATTTTTGGGACTAACCTATTCACCTAGAGCCCAGTGCCAGTTTCTGTTTCTTTCCTTGTTTTTGAGTTTCACAGAAAAGGAATATCAAATGGAGTCCAAATGAGCTGAAAATTTACGGTGATTTTTTTATGGACCAGAAGAGGCCCCTGAAGAAAAAGAGGTGGGCTAGAAGAGCCACTAGGCCTCCACAAGGATGGAGGGCACGCCCTCCGTCCTTGTCGTCGCCTCGTGGACCCCCTGACTTGTTCTCGATACCAAAAATTCCTATAAATATAGAAAACCCCAGAAATAAACCTAGATCGGGAGTTCTGCTGCCGCAAGCCTCTGTAGCCACCAAAAACCAATCGGAACCCTATTCCGGCACCCTACCGAAGGGGGGAATCATCACCGGTGGCCATCTTCATCATCCTGGCGCTCCATGACGAGGAGGGAGTAGTTGACCCTTGGGGCTGAGGTCATGTACCAGTAGCTATGTGTTTGATCTCTCTCTCTGTCATGTTCTTGATTTGGCACGATCTTGATGTACCGCGAGCTTTGCTATTATAGTTGGATCTGATGATGTTTCTCCCCCCTCTACCTTCTTTTAATGGATTGAGTTTTACCTTTGAACTTATCTTATCAGATTGAGTCTTTAAGGATATGAGAACACTTGATGTATGTCTTGCATGTGCTTATCTATGGTGACAATGGGATATTCACGTGATCTACTTGATGTATGTTTTGGTGATCAACTTGCGGGTTCTGTGACCTTGTGAACTTATGCATAGGGGTTGGCACACGTTTTCGTCTTGATGACACTCCAGTAGAAACTTTGGGGCACTCTTTGAAGTTCTTTGTGTTGGTTTGAATAAATGAATCTGACATTGTGTGATGCATATCGTATAATAAAACCAGCGGATACTTGTGGTGAAATTGGAGTATCTAGGTGACATTAGGGTTTTGGTTGATGTGTATCTTAAGGTGTTATTTTAGTACGACCTCAAGGGCTCTTTGTGACACCTATAGGAATAGCCCAATAGATCGATCAGAAATAATAACTTTGAGGTGGCTTTGTGCCCTACAATAATCTCTTCGTTTGTTCTCTGCTATTAGTGACTTTGGAGTGACTCTTTGTTGCATGTTGAGGGATTGTTATATGATCTAATTATGTTCTCATTGTTGAGAGAACTTGCACCAGTGAAAGTATGAACCCTAGGCCTTGTTTCCAAGCATTGCAATACCGTTTCCGCTCACTTTTACCATTTACTTCCTTGCTGTTTTTATATTTTCAGATTACAAAAACCTATATCCACCATCCATATTACACTTGTATCACCATCTCTTCGTCGAACTAGTGCACCTATAAAATTTACCATTGTACCGTGTGTGTTGTGGACACAAGAGAGACTCTTTGTTATTTGGTTGCTGGGTTATTTGAGAGAGACCATCTTCATCCTATGCCTCCCACAGATTGATAAACCTTAGGTCATCCACTTGAGGGAAATTTGCTACTGTCCTACAAAACTCTGCACTTGGAGGCCCGACAACGTCTACAAGGATAAAGTTGCGTAATAGACATCAAGCTCTTTTCTGGCGCCGTTTTCGGGGAGGTTAGCGCTTGAAGGTATATCTTTAGATCTTGCAATCGAATCTTTTAGTTTCTTATTTTATCACTAGTTTAGTCTATAAAAGAAAAATACCAAAAAATGGAATTGAGGTTGCCTCATATGCTTCATCTTTTTAATGTCTTTCATGAAAATAAGGATTCTGATAATTGTGCCAAAGTGTTAGAAGAAGAATGCATTAAAATGTTTTGCACTAAATATTTGAATGATGAGCATGATTGCAATGTTGTTAGTATGAATTCTGTGAATATCCATGATGCTAATTATATGCAAAGCCATAAGCTTGGGGATGCTATGTTTGATGAAGATGATAATTCTTGTCCCCCAAGTTTTGATGAGCAAATTTACTATGATGAAAGAATGCCTGCTATCTATGATGATTATTGTGATGACACGTATGCCATAAATAATAATGATAACCATGAAACTTGTCATATTGATTTCAATTTTCAATCCCATGATAGTTATTTTGTTGAATTTGCTCCCACTACTATGAATGAGAAGAGTTTTGCTTATGTGGAGAGTACTAAAATTTCTATGCTTATGGATCATGAAAATAATGCTTTATGTGATGGTTATATTGTTGAATTCATTAATGATGCTACTGAAAATTATTATGAGAGAGGAATATATGCGTGCAGGAGTTGCAATAATACCAAGTTTCCTCTCTATGTGTTGAAAATCTGGAAGTTTTGCTTGCTTTACCTCTCTATGCAAGTTGATTCTTGTTCCCATAAGTTGTTTGCTCACAAAATCCCTATGCATATGAAGTGGGTTAGACTTAAATGTGCTAGTCATATGCTTCATGATGCTCCCGTTATGTTTCAATTCTTACCTTTTATGTGAGCATCATTGAAATCATCATGCCTAGCTAAAAAGGCATTAAAGAAAAGCGCTTGTTGGGAGACAACCCAACATTTTCACCTACTGTTTTTGTGTGTTCACATGATTATGCTACCGTAGTAATCATGTTTTATAGCTTTTTGAATAAAGTGCCAAGTAAGACCTTTGGGATGATCTATAGTGATAGTTGATTTGATCTTGCTGAAAATAGACACTTTTACACTCAGGAAAACAATTCCCATTTTTAATAGAAGTGTGATAAAATACTGATTATTTTTGCAGAAGATTAATAAACAAATTGCTTAGGTTGTCCTAATGTTTCAGAATTTTTGGAGTTACATAACTATTCGAGAGTTACAGATTACTACAAACTGTTCTGTTTTTGACAGATTATGTTTTCTATGTGTCGTTTGCTTATTTTGATAAATCTATGAGTAGTATCGGAGGGTATGAACCATGGAGAATTTGGAATACAGTAGGTATTACACCAATATAAATAAAGAATGAGTTCACAACAATACCAAAAGTGGTGATTTATTTTCTTATACTAACGGAGCTTACAAGTTTTCTGTTAAGTTTTGTGTTGTGAAGTTTTCAAGTTTTGGGTGAAGTTTTGATGGGCTACAGAATAAAGAGTGGCAATATCCTAAGCTTTTAGATTCCCAAGTCACCCCAAGGTAATATTCAAGGATAACCAAGAGCCTAAGCTTGGGGATGCCCTGGATGGCATCCCCTCTTTTGTCTTCGTTTATCGGTAAATTTACTTGGAGCTATATTTTTATTCACCACATGATATGAGTTTTGCTTGAGAGTCATTTTCTTTTATTTTTATTTGCTTGCTGTTATTTAGAGTAATTTTTTACATCTTTTATTTCAATAAAAAGGTCAAGTATAGCCTTTACCATGCTTATTTTGCAAGTCCATATGTTGTTGTTTTAAAAACAGAAAGTTTGCTGTTATGTTTTGAATATTTGTGAATAGTCAGAACATGATAAAATCTTGAAATTTACACAATGAGAAACAACAAATTATCTACAGTGTGGTAATTTTTCAGAATTTTTGGAGTCAAAGGAGTATGATTTCTCCTGCATTCTTTACAGGCTATCCTGTTTAGACAGATTGCTGTTATGATTGCATTGTTTGCATATGTTTGCTTGTTTAATGATTCTATTTGAGGATGGAGTGTTAAATATGCAGAGGCATTTAGTATGCAATGTAAAATTATAATTTTAGTGATTTCCTACAGTAGAGAATGATAAGGTTTAGCATGGATTTATACTAACTTATCTCACGAGTTCTTGTTGAGTTTTGTGTGGATGAAGTTTTTAAGAATTAGGGAACCACGATATGAGAGGAATTAAGGAGACACGAAATCTCAAGCTTGGGGATTCCCAAGGCATCCCTAGTTAATATTTCAAGAAGTCTCAAGCATCAAAGCTTGGGGATGCCCCGTTAGGCATCCCACCTTTCTTCTTCAACAACTATCTGTGAGTTTTGGTTGAGCCTAAGTTTTTGCTTCTTCACATGATATGTGCTATCCTTGCAATGTAATTTTATTTTATTTTGCTTGATGTTTGAACAAAATATTAAGATCTGAAATACTTAAATGAGAGAGAGTCCTCACATACCTAAATAATTATTTGACTACTCACTGATCTTCACTTATATCTTTTTTTGGAGTAGTTTGTCATTTACTCTCGTGCTTCACTTATATTCTATGAGTAAATGGTTGAATGAATTGAATATCATAAATCTGAATTTATTTATGTTTCATATGCTTATACCATGAGAGTAATTACTTCACATATAAGAAGTAGATGTGGTAAATTTATTGAAAGTTAGCAAACATGGTATTGGTCACTTGAACAATTCATGAAAGAATATTGAAGGAAGAGAGGTATCACATATAAATATACTATCTTGGACATCTACTATGATTGTGAGCCCCATTAATTATTTTCAAACTTGAGCAAATTAGTTGAAGTTGGACAAGGAAGACAACATAATGATTTATGCTTGGGTATATTTGTATAGAAGTTATATTGTTATGGATCCTCCAACATGTGGTGCTCGATTTTTAGAATCTTTTGCTGGCCAAAATTTCTGTATTGAGCGGGAATACTGCTTGTGTATCCAAAATCCTTGAACCAAGTTTCTTCCATGAGTGTCCGCCATATCTACCTATATGCGGTATTTACCTACCATTCCAAGTAAATTTGCATGTGCCAAACTCTAAACCTTCAAATAATAATCTGTTTTGTATGCCCGAATAGCCCATCTAGCGACTAGGGGCTATCAGTATCTTCCATGCTAGGTGGGTTATTCTCACGATTAGTGGACTCCACTCATCATTCATGAGAAAGTGGCTGGTAATTCGGATGCCCAGTCCTATGATCAAAAGATCAAAAATAAAATCGCAAATTAATTAAAAAAAACTCCCTAAGTATTATTGATAATTGGATGGTACCTGTTGTTTCGGACCAGCCATGGAATGTGATTTTTGGTGGAGGGGGAGTAAAATCTTTACCATTCTGTTTTGGAACCGCCTATAATGTATCTAGTATGGAAGATATTGGGAACTCTTGGTTGTTATGTTGAGAATGAAAGCATACCTCTCAAAATTATTTTCATCTCTGTTTTAAAAGATTCGAGCTCTGGCACCTCTGCAAATCCCTGCTTCCCTCTACGAAGGGCCTATTTTTTACTTTTATGTAAGAGTCACTAGTATTCCTTCTCATTCCAACCTACTCTTTAGTTGGCAAGAATCATGTGGTGGGGAAAGATCTAAGCATATATGGCCATTTAAATATATTTGATCATGAATTATTATTATTGACAATTATCTATATGATAAATAAGTTGGGAGGCGAAACATTAAGCCCCCATCTTTCTCTGTGTTCGATGGATGCTATTTGTTCTAAAAATATGCTTTGAGTGGTAGCAATCATGGAAGACTATATGATAGTTGAGCATGTGGGATTTGCTAAATCAAAGCTCTTACATAGACCCTTCCTGAAAATAAGATGAATTGCAATTGTTTGATGACTGAGAACATAGTTTGTTAGTTTTCAAGAAAGTATATGATCTATGCTTTAACATGTGAATAGCTTGTTACTTGACCATGAGAAGATTTATGATATGAGCTACTTTTATGATACATAATTATGCTAGAAAAAATGATTGAAATTATCATTGCTCAAACTTGTGCACTTTCTAGTATTCCACACAAAAATTCTGTTTTTATCATTTACCTACTTGAGGACGAGCAAGAATTAAGCTTGGGGATGCTTGATACGTCTCCAACGTGTCTATATTTTTTGATTGTTCCATGCTATTATATTATCTATCTTGGATGTTTTATATGCATTTACATGCTATTTTATATGATTTTTGGGACCAACCTATTAACCTAGAGCCCAGTGCTAGTTTCTGTTTTTTCCTTGTTTTTGAGTTTCCCAGAAAAGGAATATCAAATGGAGTCCAAAGGAGCTGAAAATTTATGGAGTCCAAAGGACCAGAAGAAGCCCTCGAAGCAAAATAGTTGGGCTAGAAGAGCCATGAGGCCTCCACAAGGGTGGAGGGCACGCCCTACCCTCCAGAGCATGCCCTCCGTCCTTGTCGTCGCCTCATGGACCCCCTGAATTTTTCTCGATGCCAAAAATTCCTATAAATATAGAAACCGCCAGAAATAAACCTAGATCGGGAATTCCGCCGCCACAAGCCTCTGTAGCCACCAGAAACCAATCGGGGCCCTGTTCCGGCACCCTGCCAGAGGGAAAATCATCACCGGTGGCCATCTTCATCATCCCGATGCTCTCCATGACGAGGAGGGAGTAGTTCACCCTTGGGGCTGAGGGTATGTACCAGTAGCTATGTGTTTGATCTCTCTCTCTCTCTTTCTCGTGTTCTTGATTTGGCACGATCTTGATGAACTGCGAGCCCTACTATTGTAGTTGGATCTTATGATGTTTCTACCCCTGTACCTTATTGTAATGGATTGAGTTTTCCCTTGGAAGTTATCTTATTAGATTGAGTCTTTAAGGATTTGAGAACACTTGATGTATGTCTTGCATGTGCTTATCAGTGGTGAGAATGGGATATTCACGTAATCTACTTGATGTATGTTTTGGTGATCAACTTGTGGGTTCTGTGACCTTGTGAACTTATGCGTAGGGCTTGGCACACGTTTTCGACTTAACTCTCTGGTAGAAACTTTGGGGCACTCTTTTGAAGTTCTTTGTGTTGGTTTGAATAGATGAATCTCAGATTGTGTGATGCATATCGTATAATCAAACCCGCGGATACTTGTGGTGACATTGGAGTATCTAGGTGACATTAGGGTTTTGGTTGACGTGTGTCTTAAGGTGTTGTTTTAGTATGAACTCTAGGGCTGTTTGTGACACTTATACGAATAGCCCAATAGATCGATCAGAAAGAATAACTTTGAGGTGGTTTCGTACCCTACAATAATCTCTTCGTTTATTCTCCGTTATTCTTGACTTTGAAGTGACTCTTTGTTGCACGTTGAGGGATTGTTATATGATCTAATTATGTTATCATTGTTGAGAGAACTTGCACCAGTGAAAGTATGAACCCTAGGCTTTGTTTCCAAGCATTGCAATACGTTTTCGCTCACTTTTACCATTTACTACCTTGCTGTTTTTATATTTTCAGATTACAAAAACCTATATCTACCATCCATATTACACTTGTATGACCATCTCTTCACCGAACTAGTGCACCTATACAATTTACCATTGTATTGGGTGTGTTGGGGACAGAAGAGACTCTTTGTTATTTGGTTGCAGGGTTGTTTGAGAGAGACCATCTTCATTCTACGCCTCCCACAGATTGCTAAACCTTAGGTCATCCACTTGAGGGAAATTTTCTACTGTCCTACAAAACTCCGCACTTGGAGGCCCAACAATGTCTACAAGGATAAAGTTGTATTGTATACATCAACTATGAACTCTAGGATAGATTGATTAGAAAGAATAGCTTTGAGGCGGTTTCATACCCTACAAACAATTTCTTCTTATGTTCTCGGCTAGATAGGAACTTTGGAGTGATTCTTCATCGCACGTTGAGGGATGGTTATATGATCCAATTATATTAGCATTGTTGAGAGATTACATTAGCGAAAGTACAGACCCTACACCTCATTTTCAAGCATTGCAATATGTTTTGTGCTCGGTTTTATCAATTTCTACCTTGCTATTTTTTTATTCTTCCTATTACTAAAATCAATATATACTATCATCTCTTCGCCAAACGAGTGCACCTATACAAATTACCAGTGTATTTGGTGTGCTGGGGACACAAGAGACTCTTTGTTATTTGGTTGCAGGGTTGTTTGAGAGAGACCATCTTCGTCCTATGCCTCCCATGGATCGATAAACCTTAGGTCATCCACTTGAGGGAAAATTGCTACTGTCCTACAGAACTCTATGCTTGGAGGCCCAACACGAGTCTACAAGAACAAGTTGTGTAGTAGACATCAGAAACAGAGCATTTGTAAACACATGATTTCTGTCAACTTGGGTGTTTGGTTCACAGGAATTGGAAGAACAGAGGAATGCAAAGAAACATGGCCAAATTAAAGTGAAACCATATGAAAATGTGTAAAGTTAGAATGTTATTCTGCCAATAATGCACTTAGTCTTGTTTTCTTGCATAGGATTTTGAAAAGTAGGTCTAGTGGATGTTTTGCTCCATTCCTTTCAACCAAATGCATGAATAATTGAATATTAGAGTACCATAGGACAATTTCCTATTGCTATGTTTTTCCTTTGAACCAAAATAGCCCTGATGGATCGACATGAATGTAGAGTAATAAGTAATGCGACAAGTGTACGAGCTCTTTGGCGTAGCCGTGTGGACCTTAGCATCATTGGGTTGGTCGCTGAAGAAGTTGCGGCAGAGGTGTTTGTCGGAGGTGTGGAGGAAGATCCGAGGCATCTCTAGACGGCATCCAGGGTACTTCTCTGTTGTGATGGATGGTTTCGTTGTTGGAGCAGCTCCAGCATGCTGTAAGATGTCGAGGCTGAAGCAATACAAGACAAACATCGTTAATCTCAAGTGGGATTCTAATAACATCTCCAATAGATGATGTAAAATACATTACCAAAAAGTGGTAGATGTAAAATTTACATCACCAAAAAACACTTCACATGTATTCTGAACTTAATAGATGAGGTAAAAACTGTTGACTCTGAACTTAATAGTCGAAACTGATATTTACTGTAGAATCTGAATGTTACTGTCAAAACCGAACGCATTAGTAGCAGAGAAGCACTTCACATGTATTTTAGGCCACTCGGGCACTAGTAGTAGAGAAATAGTGATCTAAATCAGTAGGTGATCGATAGTTAACACACTAGGAGATAGCAGCTGGAGCAGCAGCGTGAACTAGAGCCAGAGCAGCAACTCGTGTAGCTACAATAGCCCATGTACCAGCATTAGCAGCACGAGCGAGAGCAAGAGCAAAGCAGCAACACGAGCGAGAGGAAGAGCAGAGCAGCAGTGCGAGCGAGAGCCGGAGCAGCAACAACAGATCCGGCTAGTATGGATGCCTCCGCCGAGGATGCCTCGCACTGGGGAAGAGCCGCCATGGAGATGTCGCCGGCGTCGACTACCAGCGGCGCCGGGAGGTCGAGTTAAGGAGAAGGTGCAATCTGATGAGTGTACAACCTCTTTGGTGGCGACGATTAGGCCTCAGCTTCGTCCCAGGAGTCGGTGAGCATGCTGTAGTTCCCGTGGAGCAGGTTAAGGCGGCATTGTGGGGATGGAGCAACCGCGATAGACACGGCGATCATTGGAGCAGCGCCTCAGAGGTGGAGGATAGGGCGGCTGAACCCGCGAGACGTCGAGATCAACGGCAAATCCTCATCCGGGGCAGTGGATGAGGGAAGTCGAGTTGTTGTGGTGGACATCGTTATCGGGGAAGAGCCTTTGGCTGGGCAGCGGTGGCGAACGGTGGAGGGTGGGGATTCATGGTTGCAGCAAAGAGGTTATGGTGGCCTGGTGAGGGAGACCTGGGCTAAGGGGTCCTCGGGCGTCCGACCTATTGGATATGGGCTGGACTGTTTGGCCGTGAAGATACGAAGACCGAAGAATCTACCCGTGTCTGGATGGGGCTCTCCTTGGAGTGGAAGGCAAGCTTGGCGACCAACTATGAAGATTCCTTTCTCTATAACCGACCTTGTGTAACCCTAGATCCCTCCTATGTCTATATAAACCGGAGGGCTAGGTCTCTAGATATTCTCCGGATAATCATAGCCAGGTTAGACTTTTAGGGTTTAGGCATTACGATCTCATGGTAGATCAACTCTTGTAATACTCATATTCATCAAGATGAATCAAGCAAGAAGTAGGGTATTACCTCCATAGAGAGGGCCCAAACCTGGGTAAACATTGTGTCCCCCGTCTCCTGTTACCATCAATCCTAGAAGCACAGTTCGGGACCCCCTACACGAGATCCGCCGGTTTTGACACCGGCATTGGTGCTTTCATTGAGAGTTCCACTATGCCATCCTCAAAAGGTTTGATGGCTCCTTCAATCATCTACAACGATGCTGTCCAAGGAGAAGTCCTCCTCCCCGGACAGATCTTCGTGTTCGGCAGCTTCGCACTGCGGGCCAACTCTCTTGGCCATCTGGAGCAGATCGAAAGCTACGCCCCTGGCCACCAGGTCAGATTCAGAAGCTTGAGCTACGTTGCAGATATCCATGGACACTTGATCTTTGAGGGATTCGAGACCACGGCAGCCGCTCCCAGCCACCACGATGAACATGACTTAGATCTGTCATCGGGCCATACCCCGGAAATTGCACCTGAAACCGCTCTAGCCTTAGATCCGGAGCAGGTCACGCCATCCGAGGACAGGAAGCTCAACCCCGCCACGGAAGCCGCAGACTCCCCAGTGTTGGAGCCGCACACAGACTTAACTTCAAGTAACATTTGTGTCACCGGAGCTACGAACTCGTTTCTGGTTATATGTTCCGAACTATGTGCGTCCGTGCATGCCGAGCATGATCGGTCATTGATCACCGAATTCAACGCCGCAGACGTCTTCCGGCACTCACCTCTAGGCGACATGCTAAACTCGTTAAGAGCACTATCTTTAGTGGGAGGCTCATAGCCGGATTGTGTCTGGCTCGAACCGGAGGCTGATGATGGAGAATTTCACTTCCCACCCACCGCCCACTTCATAGCCACTGTCAAATACTTAATTGACATGCTTGATTACAGCTCCGACGACATCGACGGTATGGACGACGATGCCGGAGAAGAAGAGGCCCAGAACCCGTCATTCACCAGACACTGGACGGTCACTTCCTCGTATGATGTATACATGGTGGATGCACCAAAGTAGAATAGCGGTAATGACAAGGAAGATCCAGATGAGGATAAACCTTCCGAGATACAATCAAAGCGTCGGCGCCAGCGGCGCCGCTCTAAGTCATGCCGCAGTAAAGACAGGAACACCGGCACAGGAGAAGATAACACTCTGGAAGGTGCCGAAGATAACGAAGACCCCGTTAACGCAGCCACTGAACAAGATGAACGGGAAGATGGTCAGGTTAGCCCTGGTAAACAGGCCACACACGAAGACTCAGAGGACGGTAGTTATTTTCCGCTATCCGAGGATGAGGCGAGCCTCGGCACTGAGGATTTCATCGTTCCTGAGGAACCTCTTGAGCAGGAGCGCTTCAAGCGCCAGCTAATAGCCACTGCAAGGAGCCTGAAAAAGAAGCAGCAGCAGCTTCAAGCTGACCAAGATCTGCTCAACGACAAATGGACCGATGTCCTAGCAGCCGAAGAATACGGCCTCAAGCGCCCAGCCAAAAGCTACCTGAAGCGCTGTAACACATACCACCATTGCGCAATACGGCTGACCGACCACCACGTGGTCGAGATAAAATGGCAACTCAAGCCGAATACCAACCCGCCCCGCCTCATCGCAAAGGCAGAGGTAAACCATCTCGCGGTCATACATATGACCTTCGGCAGGACCTAAACAATAAAGCAGGACATACCAGATCGATCTACGGATCGCGAGGACGTGCCCCGACACCCGACGACAGCCATCTATTCGGACGTGACAAACCCAGTCATGCGCGGGCTGAAAGCCGCAGACGGACTCCATCAGAGCCATCGCGATACGGCCCGATATAGAGGCACCACACACCCTCATTGCTTCACCGACGAAGTCATGGAACATGAATTCCCAGAAGGGTTCAAACCCATGAATATAGAATCATATAATGGAACCACAGACCCCGTGGTATGGATCGAAGACTTCATCCTCCATATTCATATATGGCTCGCGGCGATGACCTTCATGCCATCAAATACCTCCCCCTAAAACTCAAAGGACCAGCCCGGCACTGGTTGAACAGCCTGCCCAAAAATTCCATCGGCAGCTGGGATGACTTGGAAGAAGCCTTCCTTGATAACTTCCAAGGTACATATGTTCGACCTCCGGACACTGACGACTTAAGCCATATAGTCTAACAGCCCGGAGAGTCTGCCAGGAAATTCTGGACTAGGTTCTTAACCAAAAAGAACCAGATCGGCGACTGTCTGGATGCCGAAGCCCTAGCAGCCTTTAAACACAGCATCTGCGACGAATGGCTCGCCCGCCACCTCGGCCAAGAGAAGCCAAAGTTCATGGCGGCCCTCACGGCACTCATGACCCTCTTTTGTGCGGGCGAGGATAGTTGTTTGGCCCGTAGAAAAAACAATGCAAGCGACGCCAACACCCCTGAAGCTAAAAATAGCAACGACAAGTCCCGACGCAACAGATACAAGCGTCGAAACAACAATGACAACACCGAGGATACGGCGGTCAATGCCGGATTCAGTGGCTCTAAGTCTGGTCAGCGGAAGTAGCCTTTCAAAAAGAACAATTCAGGCCCATCTAGCTTGGACCGCATACTTGATCATCCGTGCCAGATTCATGGCACCCCAGACAAACAACCCAATAATACTAATAGAGATTGTTGGGCTTTTAAACAGGCCGAAAAGTTAAATGCCAAAAACAAGGATAAGGGATCGCAAAGCGAAGACGACGACGAGGAGCCCCGGCCGCCGAACACAGGGGACAGACGAAGTTTCCCCCTTAGGTCAAAATGGTGAACATGATGCATGCCACCCACATCCCCAAGAGGGAGCGCAAGTGCGCGCTCAGGGACGTGTATGCGATAGAGCCAGTCGCCCTAAAATTTAATCCATGGTCATCATGCCCGATCACTTTTGATCGCCGGGATCATCCGACCAGTATTCGTCACGGTGGCTCAGCCGCACTGGTCCTCGACCCAATAATTGATGGGTTCCACCTAACGCGAGTCCTAATGGACGGTGGCAGCAGCCTCAACTTGCTCTGTTAGGACACAATGCGCAAAATGGGCATTAACCTATCACGGATCAAGCCCACAAAGACTACCTTTAAGGGAGTCATACCGGGCATAGAGGCCCGCTGCACGGGCTCAATCACACTAGAGGTTGTCTTCGGATCTCCAGAAAACTTCCGAAGTGAGGAGGTAATCTTCGATATCGTCCCCTTTCGCAGCGGCTACCACGCACTGCTCAGACGAACCGCATTTGCTCGATTCAATGCGGTGACACACTACGCTTATCTCAAGCTCAAGATGCCCGGACCACGCGGCATCATAATAGTCAATGGAAACACGGAACGCTCCCTCCGCACTGAGGAGCACACAGCTGCCTTAGCAGCAGAGGTACATGGCGGCCTTTGCAGAACCTCAATTCGGCAGCCGATGCCCCGGACACTGTCAAGAGAGTCCGAACCATTCTGCAGAAGGACAGCTCGGCTCGTCAAGAGCTCGACTAGCAATTTGGCCTCTGTCCCAGTCCTACCCAAGTGGCGGCAATTGTACCGCACATACATAATTACGCACTAAAAGTACCATGGACACGAATGGTTGCATAGTTAGCTTGTGATCCGCAATACGGCTCGACCGCCCCGGACACACATAATTTCAGTGTTTCCTTTTTTCTCCTTTTCTATTCTTTCTTTTTCACAGGCCTTTCCTGGAGGCTTGACCATCGATTCTTTTTGAAGGATAAAAACACCAAGGCGACAAGAAGCATGGACATAGTGGGGAATCTTTAGGTGGTTTCTTCAACGACCCCTTTTACCTGTTTTCAGGACCCGCACGTAGCTCTCCCTTGGTTAAGGCATAGTAAATAGCCTTCTTCTTACGGCATTATTTGTATAAATGTGCTTTAACGCACCAATGAAATTATCATAGAAACAGTTTGCGGCCCAAATTTTACGGCCCTAGCTTTCCACTTGTTCTTCTTTTGTTTCCTTTTTGTCTTTTCTTTTCTGGTAACTTTATCAGATAACACCCATACACTCTGGTGCGTTTCAATTTGCCAGGGGCTTCATAGCGCCCCACAACATGGCAACAAAAGTCCGAACACTTTTACAGTACAGTTCGGCACCTCGAATTTAGCACTATATGCATTGGCTCCGAATCATGTCTTTGGTCAATAGTTGGGTTGCCCGGCTCCTGTGCTTACTACCTTACGTTCTGCTGTATCGGCTAGGGTAGTAAAGGGAGAACTACTGCGAATGTGCCCTGGTTTACCCAAGTGAGCAACTCAGTAGAGAAAATCAAAAACTGACTGTCATGATGCGGCGAGAGCCGGTCAGCTCTTCGGAGGTCTCAAATCCTTAGAGATTTTTTCCACATTATGCGAGGGATCAGTACTTACCCGATCAAGTGTTTACAACTTCCTAGTCCGGATACTAGGGGCTCCGCCAATATTTCTATTGTCAAACTCCTATGGCTAAGTGAGGGTGCTAAAGCCGCATAGTCCGATTGCCTGGTTCATCGCGCTAAACACCTCCTTCAAGGACCAAACAATTGGATCAGGAGTGTTTAGATTATTTCCCGAACACCCTCATATTTCCTACGTGGGGGTAGAAGCCGACGACTGGCCAACTCTCAGATTTCACATAACACGGTCGCACAGGAGGAGAATTTTTTAACAAAAAATTATATTACATAGCGATTTTGTTTCATCATACAAGGCAAAGACAACATGAATGTATTCATTCAAAAATAATGTTTTGCGCACATTTGCGTTGCTACAATGCGAGACCCCTCCAGTACATCCACAAAATACAGCTCGGGCGTGCTCCATGCCCTCTGGCGGCCCTTCGGTCGTCAGCTTGATGGCGTCCATCTTCGCCCACCACACCTTGACGCGGGCGAAGGCCATGCGTGCACCTTCAATGCAGGACGATCGCTTGACGACGTCCAGCCGAGGACATGCGTTCACCAGCCACTTCACAAGCCCGAAGTAATTGTCGGGCATAGGTTCGGTAGGCCACAGCCAGATTATGAAATCCTTCATGGCCAGTTCGGCCACTCTATGCAGCTGAACCAGCTATTTTAGCTGATTGATGAAGGGCACGGGATGCTCTGGCACAAGGTATTGTGACCAGAACAATTTCTCCGTCGAGCTCCCTTCTACGGCCTGGAAGAACTCCGCGGCGTCGGACACACTGCGCGGCAGATCTGCAAATGCCCCTGGAGAACTCCGAATCCGGGTTAGTAGGAAATATTTCTTCTTCACGTACTTGCTTTGCATACTAAATGCCTTACCCGCTGTGATCTTCTTGGCCTCCTGGATCTCCTGGAGGACGCCCTAGGCTTCAACCCGGGCCGCTTCTGCGCTTGGCGAGCTTTTGAGAGTTCGGCCTCTCGAGCCGAAACATCTCCCTCCAATGCCTCATACTACTTCATAGCATCTTGGAGCTCTTGCTGGACCTCGTTCAGCCTGGCCTTAAGCTTCTTACGAGCGGCCTGCTCCTTAACAGCTTTCCCCTCGGCTTTGGCCAGGGCCTGTTTTAGGGCCTCGACCTCGGTCATCGCCCCTACACATATCATGACACTACGGTCAGTATACATCATTTATTCTTTCCGAATAAATAGCGAGTCACTACATACCTTGCTGGTCCGCCAGCTGCTTCCTCGCCTGGTTGAGCAACTCTTCGGCCCGCTCCAGTTTCTACTTTAGTCCGAAGACTTCCGCAGTGTGAGAGGTCACGGCCAGCAGCGACGCCTACTTATTCAAATCAGACACACTTGGTTAGCTTCCTACGAAATTTAATTGATCCTCTGTCTGGCTTTTCTTTCCAAACACCAGACAGTGTCTCAAGGGCTACTGTCTATAGTGGGATTTTCTCGGTTAACGCCGCTTACCTCAAAACCTGTCAGTAGGCCGCTGCAGGCTTCAGTCAGTCCGCTCTTAACAGACTGAACCTTCTCAATCATCGTACCCATAAGGATACGGTGTTCTTCCACAATGGAAGCGCCCCATAGCGCTTCCAATAGATTATCCGGTGCCTCTAGTTGGACAGAGGTCGCTGGCGGGGCGGGCACACCTTCTTCTCTTGAAGGAGGCTGCTTGTCGGACTCCGGTGCCGTATGGGTCTCCGAATTCGTTCTCAGAGGGGGGCCGAATTGAGCACGGCCCCCATCATCAGTCTCCATGCGAGTCTGTTCCACCATGTGTCCGGCGGCCGAGGTGTCGCCCTTCGGCGCCGCCATGACGGCCTCCTGAACCTCTCCCTGGCCTGGGAAGGTCCTTTGGGACAACACCTGGTCGTCTCCCTTGGCCTTGGGAGAGTAAGTGGCCGGTGGTGTCTCGCTGGCCATTTCCTTTGAGTCCAACGACCCTCTTGATGAGGATCGTCGGGAGCTGTCGTGGGCCGGACTACAATAACATGATTAAACCATATAAAGTACCATAAGGTGAAAAGAACGGATAAATGGATGTGTGCGGGTTCTTAGTACTCACGATGCGGCCAGGGGCTTGTTCCGGGGGCGTCGCTCCGGACTGCTGTCGATGTTCCATGCGGAGCTGCCCACGAGAGGGCCTTTCGCCTTCTTGGGCGCCTCCGCCTCCAGATTTGTGAAGGCTGCCCTCTTCTTCCTCCCCCCATCAGGGGGACAGTCGTTCTCCTCCTCCTCCTCATCGTAGTCGTCTTCGGCGACAGAGGAGCGGGTCTTATCTTCGGACATCACGTCGGAAGCGCCCTTGCGGCGGGGGCCACTCCGGGCCCCCTTGGCCTTCCCCTTGGCCTTCTTCTCTGGCGCCTTATAGGGCGCCGGCACCATCATATTCGCCTGACGCGGGATGACTGGTTCTTCAGGCAGCGGAGCCGGACACTGGATCCGCTTCGCCCTCTCCATCCATTCTTGAAGAAGCGATGATAATAAAAGCTCAGATATCATCCTTGAAACAAGCAAGTAGAGGATGCATAAAAAACATACCTCATTGGCGAGGTGGTTAATGTTGTGCTCACGGTCCGAGTCTGTGGCTGGCGGTGTCTCATTGCCCTTGAAGAGCAACTTCCAGGCATCTTCGTGTGGTTTCGAAGAGCCTCTTCAGGGTATGGTGCTTCTTTGGATTGAACTCCCACAAAGGGCGACTTCAGCTTTGGCACAGGAGAATCCAGCGAACTAGCATCACCTGGATTACATCGACGAGCTTGATATCTTTGTCCACCATGCTTTGCACGCGTGTCTGCAGCGCTATCATCTCGTATGACGAATACCAATTCGGGCTCAGGAGGTGAGTCGCATGGGAGCACCGGAGTTGAATTCGGCAGCTGTGGCCCAGGTGGCGCCGCGGGGTTCTATGATGTAGAACCACTGTTTCTGCCGTTCCTTGACAGTCTCCATGAAAGTTCCTTTTGGCCAGGAGACATTGGTCAGCTTGCTCACCGTGGCGCCTCCGCACTCCGCGTGCTGGCCATCCACCACCTTCGGCTTCACATTGAAGACCTTGAGCCACAGCCCGAAGTGGGGTTGGATGCGGAGGAAGGCCTCACACACGATGATGAACGCCGAGATGTTGAGGAAAGAGTTCGGGGATATATCATGAAAATCTAGCCCATAATAGTACATCAGCCCGCGGACAAAAGGATGGAGTGGAAACCCTAGCCCATGGAGGAAATGAGGGATGAATACCACCCTCTCATTGGGCTTCGGTGTGGGGACGACTTGCCCCTGGGCTGGAAGACGGTGGGCGATTTCCTTCGCCAGATACCCGGCCTCCTGAAGGTCGGTAATGTCCTTCTCCTTGACAGAGGAGGCCATGCACTTGCCTTGACCTCCGGATCTGGACATGGTTGAGTGCTTGCTTGAGTGGGAAAGAGGAGAACTTGGGCGCTAGAGCTCAAGAGTGGAAGGGCAGAGGAAGAGAGAAGGCATGGGAGAAGGAGGGGAATCCTTATCCCCTTATAAAGGCAGTGAATATCGAACGCCTCCCTACTCGCCCTAAAACTCGCCTATTCCCAAGGGTTGTGTAAATGGCGTGGTTGGGTTACCCACGCCCGTATTGATGAGAATCCCGCGATAAGGGGCACGATCTCTGCTTTGACAAGACGTTCCAATGGAAACCTGTCGGTGGGAACGACACCTATGGGATCACTGGGATCCCATCTATGGTCGGCGGGCGCAGGGTCATGAGAAGAGCAGGTTTAGGAGGTAGCACATGGATCGTTTACCCAGGTTCGGGCCACGAGGATGCGTAAAATCCTAGTCCTGCTTTGGTGGTTGTATTGAGTGTTCTTGAGCTTCTTGAAATGGCTACGGTGGCTGTGCCGTTCCAAAAAGTCGAATCCCTCTCCTGGTCGCCTCGGGCCTCCTTTTATAGAAAAAGGGGTTACCACAGTGGCACACAGGAGGTGGAAAGGCCTACAATGCGCGAGCTTATCGCACGGCATTACAGGGCAAAGTGTATTAAATGCACTACGTAGGTGTCCATTAGCTTTATCGGGCACGGGAACGTAGGTGTCCATCCGTCGCCGCTTCGCCTCACTTCAACACACGCCCAGACCAGCGATGCATGCAGCGCCATGTAGGCAGGCAGGCAGCTGAGGTGGCGTGGTGGTAGTGCCTTCACGAAGATCTGCATGCCGCCACGCAGGTGCTTGCTAATTTGGCCTGGAAGCTGCATGCTGCCAGGCAGGTGCCTGCCCAACTGGTTGGGCTGGTAGCTGCATGCGAACGGCGGCGGAGTCTTGGCTGGTGCGGGCTTGGTAGTGGCCCTGTTGATGCCCTCGGCAAGGGTCTTGCCGCGGCGTTGCTGTCATCCCCGACAAGGGTCTTGCCGAGGGTCTTGTGTATTTCCTCGGCTAGGATCCCGCCGAGGGTCGTCGTCTTCTAATCCTCATCTGATCCTGTGTTTATGATCTTGACGAAGATTTGCATGCCACCACAGAGGCGCCTCCTGAGCCCTGGTCCCAATGTAGTTGTTGACTGCGTTTGAAACCTTTGGGCTCAAGGGTGGCTCGCTCTACTGGCGTCGGGAAAGTTGCCCCGGCAAGGCTCTTGCCGGGGCTGCGGGGGGCCGCCTCGGCAAGGACTTTGCCGAGGGAGTCCAACTCACCCTCTTGCCCTCCTGTGCTTCTGGTCTTGGCGTCGCCTTGGTTGTCTTGTGTTTCGGCTTCTCTCCGGCTTCCCTCCTCTGCCCTGCTAAGTGTGGCTGCGACACATGGCTCTGACTGCCCGTGCACAAGTAAAGGGGTCAAAAGGAGAGCCCCTACTTTTGTACACCGATAGGATCCCCCAGGCCTGGGCAACACATAAGCGCGATGCATTGTTGGGCTAGGCCCAGAATGGTGCGCGGGAAGGTGGGGCGGATTTTACCGTAGTAACTTCTCGTCTACTGCGCTTCCCCATGACCCGCGTTGAACGCGTGGTATGGAGGGTAGTGCATGACGTGGGGGTCATGCGTGGGGTGGTTCCTACACGCATGCGTCACATCATGGTAAAGAGGCGGCTCGTGCCTTCCCCATAAAAGGAGGGAGGCGTAGAGGCGCGACCCATTTACTTGGGTGGACTCGGGTTGTGGTCTTCAAGGCGCCCGCGCCCCACGATCATGTGGTGGGGAGCGACCGCTTCGCCTGTCCCTTCAATGCTGCTCGCTCGCCATGTGTCCCTCATGCAGGTGGTAGGAGGTGGAGGCCGGAAACCGGGCCGTCGCTGATTGGGGCAGCGGGCCGGTCCTGATTCCCTGCGCCCGCGATGACTGGATTGGTCGGGTGGGGCGGCTGAGCCCCGACTCCGCCCCTTTATAAGAAGGGGGGGGGTCGCCATTCCACATTCTTCCATCATCCATGTCCTTCCACCTCCGCTTCTTTCTTCCACCCGCCATGGCAAGAGGAGACGCTGGCCCTTTGACGGTGGCGGCGAGGGTTGCTACTCGTCAGCGCGTTCCTCCTCCCCAAGAGCTCGTGGCGGCGGAACCGGCCACGAGAGGAAGGGGAGGGGCAAGGCCGAGGTCGTCGCGGTGCTCAGGAGAGAGGAGGACGGGGCGGCGCATCGGCCTCGCCTCCGCCAGCGACGCCTCCCCCGACGGAGCGCCACGTCAGGGACCAGCCCCGCGAGTTCTTCATCAGGTTGCGCCAGCCAACTCGTCGCCGCCTCCATCTGCCCACTGCATTTTCTCGGGAGATGGAGCTCGATCCACCGCAGAACCTCTAGTTGCATATGAAGGGCCACGGGAACAGCGGCATGTGGGTCGACGTCGACTTCCCTGCTCCTCACGTCATGTACCTCCGCCGTGGATGGAAGACGTTCACACGCAACCACAGCTTGACGGCGGGGCTTGTCCTCTACTTCAAGTTAATGGAGGGCAGCCTGCTTTCCGTCAAGGTCTTCGGAGATCTCGGAACTCGCTTGAAGTGCTGCGTGGAGAGCTCCTCCAACAATGAAGATTCCTCCTCAAGCGGGAGTGATGAGGAGGACAGCGACAGCGACGACGAGGGAGTTGAGTGGCAGGACGCCGACTTTGACTTCGACTAACCACGCTGCCCCTCCCTCGGCCACGAGCCTTGCGGAGGGCCATCCTCGCCAAGCTCTCCATCAGGGTGCTCCCCATCGTCTCCTTTGGTGGCTGGCGTAGGAGGGCCGGAGAAGGCAAAGGAGGTGGGTGGCGGTCGTCAAGTCGGACTACGTGGGCACCGATGCCTTCGTCCCGTATCGTGGGCCCGCTGCCTCATCTTCCAGCTCCCCTCCCGGCACCGGGATGTTCTCTTGGTGCCTTCTGCTCCTCGCAACTCGCCTAGGCGCTCTTTTCGCCCTCCTTCCCTCTTGTTCCAGCTTCTGAGGAGAGGGACAAGAAAGGGATTACGGGCATCTTATCTTTTTCTAGTTTATAAGCCTACGGGCACTTGTTAATTTTAAGACTTGTTATCCCCTTGCTCATGTTTTTAATTCCGTATGAACTGTACCTGTATGGGATGTTTTTAATGAAAAAGCGTGCTTGCCGGGTTCTTTGTGTGTGAGCGAGGCCCATGCAAAGGATGAATCCTTGTTATTTTTAAGATAAACATTGTCGCACGGCAACAGGCCTTGCCGTCTCCCCACTTCGGTCGACCATTCTCGTGCTCTTGGCGGAGGAAAGGGCGAAGTAGAGTTAGGCCCCTCGTTCATCTCCTCACCACCGCGACTACTACCAAATTCTGACCCATGAGGTAGCTCTTGGGTACAGGAAATGGGGAGCACGGTGGTTTTAAGAACATAAACGAGGTTTCACATGTCCTAGTTCTATACGAAAGCGCATAACAGGGGTATGAAAGACTTATCTGAATCCGCAGCCCCCAGCAACCTTGGCTTGCCGTGGTTGGATCCTTGTATCTTCAGCTCTCGGAGTCTTGGCCTGTCGGGGCCGGAGCGCCGGTTCGTCCTCTTTTTCCCAAGCGTCTCAGCAGAAGTGTCTGCATGCCCTGCGAACCAAAAAAGAATAGAAAGATGCACACTCGACCTCTAGGCTAGGGGTTAGTCGCCGCTAAGCACTATCAACCCTAACTGAGGGAGAGACTTAACCTAGCATGCATGCTATAACTTAGTGCGCTAGCGCTTATTTATTTATGCTCAGGGTCTGCGCCTGGCTTTGTACAGAGGGTTACATGCCTTTCCGGCAAGGCTTTGTACAGCCGTCTAAAGACGATCTTCCTCAAGTAGCGTTGTGTCATCTTGCCGCAATCGCTCTTGCTCAAGCTCGTCATAAGCGAGCACTCGAGGTGACCCGTATATGAGTTCCCTGAGGAGAACTGCTTCTGCCCCGTATACCAGGGCAAAGGGTGTCTGGCCGGTGGCTCGATTTGGCATCGTCCTGATCGACCAAAGAACCACCGGCAACTCATCAATCCAGCGCCTTCTGCTTTTGTGCAGCTTGTCAAAAGTCTTTGTTCTCAGGCCTCGCAATACTTTAGCATTTGGCCTCTCCGCCTGGCCGTTGCTTCGTGGGTGTGCCACGGAAGCGAAACAGACCTTGCTGCCGAGGTCCTGGGTGTACTGCATGAAGGTGTGGCTTGTGAACTGCGTGCCATTGTCAGTGATGACTCTGTTTGGCACCCCAAAACGGCAGACTAGTCCCTTGAAGAACTTCATGGCTGACTGTGCTGTCACCTTCCTCACTGCTTCCACCTCCGGCCACTTTGTGAACTTGTCGATGGCAACGTACAAGTACTCAAAGCCCCCGACAGTGCGAGGGAAAGGGCCCAGTATGTCGAGCCCCCAGACCGAAAACGGCCAGGAGAGAGGGATTGTTTGAAGGGCTTGAGCTGGTTGATGAAGCTTCTTCGAATGGAACTGGCACGCTTCACACTTGGTTACTAGTGCCGTCGCATCTTGGAGGGCTGTGGGCCAGAAGAAGCCTTGCCGGAATGCCTTGCCGGCAAGGGCCCTCGACCCTATGTGGGAGCCACATATGCCTCCATGTATCTCTGCCAACAGATCCAGTCCTTCCTCCCGGGGGATGCACTTCAATCTCACACCGTTCAGTCTTTTTCTGTACAAGATGTCATCGACGAACTAGTACAAGGCAGACCGACGGGCTACTTTTTCTGCTTCTTCCTGCTCCTCAGGAAGTTCCCCTGTCTGGAGGAAATTGACGGTATGTTGTGCCCATCCCGGAGCCTGGGGCTCGACGGCAAGGACCAAAGGCATCTCTTCCGCCACAGGGGTAGCCGTCTCTACGGCCATGGCTTGGCGCCTTGCCGGAGCCAGCTGCCCCTTGGCAGGCTCGGAATCCACGGGAACACCCTTGCCAGCGGCCCCTGGGGGCTCGGCGGGGAAGTACTTGTCGGGGCCCGATTTACTCTGCTTGTTCTGCTCCGTTGATGGTTCGACGGATGGTTGAGTTAACTGAAGCAAAAAGGTACCTGGTTCCATAGGTAGCTTGAATGCAGCGCGCTTTGACAGGTAGTCAGCGATGTCGTTCTCCGCTCGGGGAACATGCTCCGCTTGTATATAGTCGAAGTGCTCCTCCAGCTTCCTCACCTCATCTACGCAGGCTTCCATCAAAGGACTCTGATAATCTTTGTTGACATGTCTGATGACAAGCTGTGAATCACCCCTGACGATGAGCTTCTTCACCCTGAGGTCTGCCGTGATCCTGATACCGGCAAGCAGTCCCTCGTACTCAGTAGTGTTGTTTGTGGACATCTCCCTGGGAAAGTGCATCTGGATCACATACTTGAGGTGCTCTCTGGTGGGTGCGACAAGCAGCACACCGGCACCGGCGCCTTGTAGCGAGAAAGCCCCATCAAAGTACATGATCTAGTCGTGACTTGCTTCCTTGCCGGGGAGAGTGGTCTCCTGGATTTCTTCGTCGGGCGTTGAGGTCCATTTTGCATTGAACTCCGCCAGACTCTGCTCTGGATTGTCGAAGTACTTTCAAACTTCAACCCAAAGCTTGACAACTCCCAGGCCCACTCCACAATCCTTCCGGTTGCATCTGGGTTGTCAAGTATCCGTTGCAACGGGGGGCAGGTGATGACAGTGATCTCGTGGGCTGGGAAGTAATGATGCAGCTTCCTCGAGGCCATAAGGAGGCCGAAGAGAAATTTCTACACACCGGAGTACCTTGACCTGGCCCCCTGCGGGAGGGACCTGACAAAGTAAACCGGGTGCACCATCATCTTCTTCTTCTGCACCACTTCACTTGACTGCGCGGGCCCTGTCCCGACGGCGTCAGGCTCTGCCGGGGGCCTCAGCTTGCCGGCACCAGGCCCTGCCGGGGGAATCTCTGACTTGCCATCCGCCGGTCCTGCCGTTGGCACTACCTCTTCGTCGACCTCCCTCTGTGCCACTAGTGTGGCACTGACCACTTGATTCGTTGCTGCCAGATACAGCAGCAACGGCTCTTGTGGTTTAGGCGCAACCAGTATTGGCGTAGAGGAAAGGTATTTCTTCAGATCCTGCAACGCCGCTTCAGCCTCTGGGGTCCACTCCATTGGGCCTGCCTTCTTCAAGATTTTGAAAAAGGGAAGGGCACGCTCAGCGGACTTGGAGATGAATCTGCTCATGGCGGCAACGCAGCCAGTGAGTCGGCGCACATCCTTGATCCGCTTGGGTGCCTCAATCCACTCAATAGCCTTGATCTTGTCTGGGTTTGCCCCGATCCCACACTGCGACACAAAGAACCCAAGAAGTTTTCCTGACGGGACGCCAAAGACACACTTCTCAGGGTTTAGCTTGAGGTTGATCTTGCGTAGGTTGGCAAATGTCTCTTCAAAGTCTTGTACAAGGGTTGCCTTGTCCTTGGTTTTGACCACTATGTCATCCATATAAGCTTCCATATTTCTATGTAGCTAGGGCTCAAAACCAATCTAGACCGCCCTTGCGAATGTCGAGCCAGCACTCTTCAACCCGAAAGGCATCTGTAAAAAGCAATACATACCACACGGGGTGATTAATGTTGTCTTCTCTTCATCTTCTCTTGTCATGAAGATCTGGTGGTAGCCCGAGTAGGAGTCGAGCAATGACAACAGATCACACCCGGCCGTGGAGTCAACAATCTGGTCGATGTGCGGCAACGGGAAGGGGTCCTTAGGACAAGCCTTATTGACATCTGCGTAGTCAATACACAGCCTCCACTTCCCATTTGCCTTGCGCACCACCACCGGATTGGCCAACCACGTTGGATCCAACACTCCTCTCACCAAACCTGTCGCTTCCAATTTCCTGATCTCCTCTGTGATGAACTCCTGTCGTTCCAAAGCTTGCTTCCTGACCATCTGCTTGACGGGTCGCGCATGGGGACAAACAACAAGGTGGTGCTCAATCACTTCCCTGGGAACGCCGGGGATGTCGGATGCTTGCCATGCAAACACATCGACATTCGCCCACAGGAAAGTGGTGAGCACGCTTTCCTATTTGCTGTCGAGGGTGTAGCTTATGGTGAAACAACTCCAGTGCCATCCTCCTTGACAGACACCCTCTTGGTCTCTGGTGGTGCAGCTCTGGATTTCTTGCTCTTGTCGGTAGAGCTCTCAGGCACGTCCTTGACGGTAGCACAACACTCCGAAGAGGTGCACTTGCCGGAGTGGGTGCGAGAGGTCTTGCCGGTCTTCTTCTTCCCTCCCGGGGCTTCAACGGCAGGAGCAAGTGCCTTGGCGGGAGCTGCTACAACTGCTTCTCGATAGAGTTGGTCAGCGCAGATCAGCGCGTCCTTCTTGTTGGAGGGGACGGTGATGATGGTCATCGGCCCAGGCATCTTCAGCGTGTTGTAGGCATAGTGCGACGCCGCCATGAACTTGGCTACTGTCGGGCGGCCGAGGATCCCGTTGTAAGGCAAGGGGATCTCAGCCACATCGAAGACGATCCTTTCCGTCCTGTAGTTCAACTCACCTCCAAACATCACGGGCAATGTGACCTTTCCCTTCGGCTGGCTCCTTCCTGGGTTGAACCCTTGAAACATACCCGTTTCCTTGAGATCTCCATTAGGAATTTGCAGCCTTTTGATCATGACGGGCGAGATCAAGTTCAGGCCGGCCCCGCCGTCAACCAGCATCTTGTTCACCTTGAGGTTGTGTATCGTTGGCGAGACCAACAACGGCAGACACCCGACCGCAGTTGTGCGGTCAGGGTGGTCCTCGGCGTCAAAGATGAGGGGCATGCTAGACCACTTCAATGGCTTCTGAGCATCGAACGATGGCTCTGCTGCTTTAATCTCACGCGCCCACTGCTTGAGCTGGCGGTGAGAAGTGTGAAGTGAGGCGCCACCATCAATGCACATGGCCTCCATAACCTTCTGAAACTCTTGCTCGCTGGACTCATTGTCCTCGTCATGATCATCGTCTTCCTGCTTCTTGTCACGGCCCCGAGCGGGCCTCTCTCGCTGGTCATCCTTGCCGCGGCAGCCCCCTTGCCCGCCACGCTTCTTGCCGGATCCTTCGACATCATCCTGACCCTTCTCCTTGTCCCGCCTCTCATACTCGGCCTTTTCCTTTTCGGTAAGCAGCTCGACCTGTCGGCAGTTCTGGAGATCATGGCCCTTGGTGCGGTGGATCATGCAATATTGCTTGTTGGAGCCTCCTGGCTTGTCGGCGGCCACCAAGGCCCGGCAGGCGGCGCACCCGACAATCTCCTTGCCGGGGTCGTCTTCCTTGGCTTTCTTGGCGGCATTGGTGTTGCCGGATCCCTCGACGGCAAGCACGACTTTGTCCTTGCGTTTCCTGTTGCGATGCCGGCCCTTCTTCGTCGGGGCGGCTGTGTTTTCGTCGGTAGAGTTGGTTTCCGTACCGGCGTCTTCACCGGGGTACTTCCTTCCCTCTTCAGCCCGGGCGCATCTATCGGCCAAAACGTAAAGTTCGGCCACGTCCTTGACCTTGTTCATTGCCAGCTCTTCATGCATCTTGCAGTTACGCACATTCTGGTGGAATGCGCTGATCACGGTGGCAGGATGAACATCTGGGATGTTGTATTGCACTCGGCTGAACCTCTGTATGTACTTGCGCAGGTTTTCACCTTCCTTCTGGGGAATGATATGCAAATCACTCGCCTGGCCATGAGCTTGGTGGCCTCCAGTGAAGGCACCAACGAACTCGTGGCACAGATCTGACCAAGAAGAAATATAATCCGCCGGCAAGTGCATCAACCAAGACATGACATTGGGTTTCAGGGCCAATGGGAAGTAATTAGCAAGCACCTTGTTGTCACGAGCTCCGACGGCTTGCATCCTGATGGTGTAGATGCCGAGGAACTCTGACGGGTGGGTCTTGCCGTTGTACTTCTCACCGACGTCGGGCTTGAATGTGCGGTGGGACGGCCACTGGAACTGCCGCAGCCCACGGGTAAAGGCTGGGCAACCCACCTCGTAAGGTAGGCCGCCGGAGCCTCCCGGTGCTGGGTGGTCCATAGCGGGTGCCAGCCGCTTATCTGACTGGTGGCAAGTATCGCGCCGCCGCTCGATGGTGGTTCGAGCGTCTTCATGGGCTCGCTCCCGAAGAACCTGGCGTTGGTCGTGGTGGGTCTATGGGTCGGACGACGCTATGGAAATGTCATCACAAGTGTCATCACGATGCACCGACATCCGCGGCGGCTGGCGTGGAGGAGGAGAGTGCACCGTGGACGCGGCGCCTCCGGCCCCTCCACCGCCGGCATGCAGTGGCTCGATGTAGTGCCGGCCTGACGGCCTCACCGGTCATGGCTCGTCTTTGTTGGCGACGCCGAAGAGGCTCTGGATAGTGGCTCTCCAGTCATCGAGCTTCTTCGCGGCGGAAGGGAAGTCGAGGAGCAGCTGCGCGCGCCAAGGCTTCTGCTGGCGTGGGTGGCGGCGAAAGCTGCATGGACCGTGGCGCGCTTCGACTTCTAACCACATTAGAAGGAGCTCTGTCATGGCCCAGCGGCTGTGCGCCATCCTCGCTAGCACTTCGGCGGGCATGCTGGCCTTCTTCGTCCCACGGATGAAGCACAGGACTCTTCCCACGGCGGCGTCCAGGGTCACCGGTGTGGTGACGCTACTCGTCGCGTACAACCTGGGAAGATCGCGCTGTGGGCACCGGAGTGGGCGTCTTGGAGGTCGCCGCGCCACCCGCGGGTGGTACGGCGACGCCCCCGAAGGGTCCCGCGCCGTCTGCGGGGGCCCCAGCTTCGTCTCTGGATTTCGTGGCGTGTGGCCCGTCGCCTTGCGCACGAACGACGCCGTTCGCTAGGCTCTGACTGCCAGAGCGATGTTGGTGCTCGTGGGTTGCGCCTCGGGTTCTGTCCACGACCGGCCCGCTGCTCGCCTGCACTGGTACAGGCCGTCCGGCTCCCGACGAACCAAACGCCGTGGCCTTCTTCTTCTTGGGAGCCATGGCGACAAAGAGCCGCTAGGCTAACTGCTAGACCAGATTCTCTCAACTGCGCAGCCCCCTACTTGGCATGCCAAAGATGTCGGTGGGAGCGACACCTATGGGATCACTTGGATCCTTCCTACGGTTGGCGGGCATGGGGTCGTGAGAAGAGCTGGTTTAGGAGCTAGCACACAGATCGTTTACCCAGGTTCGGGCCACAAGGATGCGTAAAATCCTAGTCCTGCTTTGGTGGATGTATTGGGTGTTCTTGAGCTTCTTGAACTGGCTACGGTGGCTGTGCCGTTCCAAAAAGCTGAATCCCTCTCCTGGTCGCCTCGGGCCTCCTTTTATAGAAAAAAGGGGTTGCCACAGTGGCACATAGGAGGTGGAAAGGCCTACAGTGCGCGAGCTTATCATACAACATTACGGGACAAAGTGCATTAAATGCACCACGTAGGTGTCCATTAGCTTTATTGGGGACGGGAACAAGGCCCATCCCGTCCGTCGCTGCTTCGCCTCGCTTCGACATGCGCCCAGACCTGTCACACCCTAGCTAGTTCAAGCATTAGAGTGTGCATCATGTTTAAATTTCTCTTAAATTTGAAATGGGGAAGGCAGAAACCCCCACACCCCCTGGAAACAACTAGGGTTTACTAAAATCATTTTCAATGAACCTGAAATGCCCTTCTAAAAGTTCACCCTCTTTGTCTTGGGTTAAAACCTCTGGCAAAATTGGTGCACATTTTTCTAGGTCAACAGAAGGTCATTGAATTAAATCATAAGTATTTGAATTTGGGCATTTAAATGCTATAAAATAATTTAAATGCCCAAATAATTATGGAAATAAATGTTTGCTGTTGGAAATAATCTAAACAGAGCCCACAATTATTTTCAGGATTTTTGGAAACGTTTTAGTACTTTAATTAAAGCTGAACAGTTGCAGTTAAATAGAAAAACTTAAACAAATTAGAAAAAAGGAGAGAGAGGGAAGCTACCTGGGCCTTACCTGTGCTGGCCCAGCCCACCTGGCTCGGCCCAGCCGACTGGCCCTGCCAGTCGTCGTCCTCCTCGCGCCAGAAGGACACGGAGCGCGTGGCCGGCGCCCGCGGCCACACGCCAGCTACCTCCTGCTTCCGCCGACGCCTGGAGACGCCTAGGGGTGCCACGCGACCCCCACGTCCCCCTCTCATCCTCTCGCACTCTCCCCCTGGTCTCTCTCACTCTCCCCCGTGATGGCCGAGCGCGAACCTCGCCGCCGATCGCCGTAGTTGCCACCAGAGCCACCCCCTCGCCCCTCCGACGAGCCCAATAGATCCGCCTCGTCGCCCTGCACCTCCCCGCCGACCCACGCGACTCCAACCGCCACCGAACGCTGTCTTCGCCCTCGTCTTCGACCTCGGGCACCCGAGCCATCTCCGGTCGATTCGTCGCCACCAGGACCTCCCCGAGCTCGCTGACCCCCTCTCCGACCCGCTGTGAGCTCCTCTTCCTTTTCCCATAGCTCCCGTGCTCGTTTGGCCCCTGTAGACGCCACCTCCACCGCACCCGAGAGCTCCCCGCCGTCGGCCATGGCTCCGTCGTGGCCAGAGCCACAGTGGCTCGAAGCCAAGCCCACCGTTGAGCTCAGCGCAGCACCAGGAACCCGTAGCCACCACCAGTTCCTTCTTCCGTGCACCGTAGCCTCGAAACCAACCCCGCCCGAACTCCGGCCGCCGCCACGAGCTCGATTCCGGCGAGCTCGCTCCACCCCAGCTCCTCCCACTTGCCCCACTAGATGCGCGCGAGCCCCAGCTACGCGTAGCATGTCTCTGCCGTCGATTTGGTCACCAGGGGACCAAATCCGAAGCCCTCCGCCCTCTCGGCCTCGCCGGCGGCTCAACGCCGGCGGGATTAGCCCCGCTGACCAGGGGTTTGACCCCAGTTTGACTCCCCTGAGTCAATGACAAGTGGGCCCCCTCTGTTAACTAAATCAGATTAGTTTTACCTAAAGATAATTAGCTTAATTAACTACTGACACGCGGGACCCACCAGTCAGGTTTGACCTGGACGCCCCCGTTGACCATTGACGTCACTCTGACGTAATGCTGACGCAGTAATTAAATTACTGGAATTATTCTTATACAGGAAATTCCAGAAAATAGTCAAAACTTCTAAAAATCATAGAAAATCAACCATAGCTCCAAATGCAAAGATTTATATATGAAAAATGATCAGAAAAATTCAATCTATCCATTTGTAATGGTTTCATGCATGACAAAACAAGTTTACCTTGCTGTTTAGGCAGAATAAGGAAATGCACTATTAAGGCCATGTTTAATGAGCTAATATTTGCATATTTGATTCAAATGAGTTCTTTCCTTTCTATTATAACTTGCATTAGGCCAAGACACATTCATATTGCCATGTCATAGCATGCATCATATTGTTGCATATCGTCATGTGTTGATTGTGTTCCGATGTCTTCTTCGTGGTAGGTTCTGCCTCCGAGGATATTCATGAGTATCCAACTGAAGGGCAGTATCCCACTACCACTCCATCAGGCAAGCAACCATTGATCATTCCGATACAAACCCATGGTCTCGCTTCTGCTCTTGTTTACTGCATTAAGACAACGTGATTCAAACTACTGTGTGCTACGGTAGTTGAACCCTTATCCTCTGCATGACCTGTCATTGCCACAGTAACTAGATGAAATCCACTAGCATGTGTAGGAGTTGATTGAGCCATGTATGTGATTCCTACCTTGCTATGCCTGCTATGCTTAGAGTTGTGTCAGGTCTGGTTCATCTGGGTGATGGCCAGAGTGAAATGCTTATGGCGGTAATGTGAGGGATGTGTTGAACATGTTTTGGTAAAGGTATTGATGAGAGGCCATGTAGGAGTACATGGTGGGTTATTTCATTGAGGCCGTCCCTAAGAACTGAGATCTGTATGTGTGATTTAAGATTCAGGTACTACCATGCACTGGGATCCTTAATTGACCCTCTCGGCTTCTTAACCACCCTAGTACTCTGTCCAGGAGTTGCAAATAGTTTCTGGTGTTTGTAGGTTATGTGTTGGCGGTAGTGCGTAGCGCTGACCCTAGGGGTGGGCTATGTTGCGGTAGATACACCGTGGCCGGGTATGCCGGGCGCCCGTTTGGCGTCTCGGGACCCTGTTCACATCGTTCGGGGCCGTATGTGGAAACCTCGGCCGGACTCCCTACGGATGGAACCTGGATAGGCGATAAACCTGGACTAGAGACTTAAGTGTTTAGGTAGGCCGTGGCCGACTAGAACCTGGAAAGCGTGTATGAAGAAGTACACCCCTACAGGGTATAAAATATTCGAATAGCCGCGTCCGCGGTAAAGGACTACTTGGTTGCCTATACAGTTCATAGACAAGTTAATGGGTACTAATAAAAGACTCAAGATAAGTGTGAGTACCGAGGATGGCCCTCTCGTAGGATGACGAGGGAGGATCCCCGGTGGAGTATTGTGTTGGTGAGTAGTGGACTCGTGTCTGAAACCTATTTTACTAGTGAAGTTCCGTAGGATAGCTTAGCCAAGAGTCAAAGCTGGCTTGCTGCATTAACCCCACCACCTTCTTGAGAATAAGCATGTATAGTAGGACCTGATGTAAGACTTGCTGAGTACCTTGTACTCATGTTTGCTTATTTATTGTTTTCAGACAACAACACTGCCCCCTCCGATGGGTTTTATGTAGACCTTGACGTCGACGAGTGACTAGCCACCCAGGTGGTGATCCTGGCCATGGAGGGCCCTATATAGATAGACAGGCTTCGAGAAGCCTTCCTTCTTTCTAGAGTCTGTACTCAGACTAGTTGCTTCCGCATGTGCTTGTATGATTGTATGACTTGAGTGTCGGGTCATGTGACCCCTATCTGTATGAACATGTTATGTATGGCTCTCTGGAGCCTTTAAATAAAGTACTTGAGTTGTAGAGTTTTGTTGTGATGCCATGTTGTATGTACTCATATCGGGCATATTGTGTGTATGATTGAAATGCCTGGTATGAGTGGGATCTGACAATCTAGTTGTTTATCCTTGGCAGCCTTTCTTATGGGGAAATGTAGTCTAGTGTTCCTCGAGCCATAGTAGTCCGCTACAGCCCGGTTCACCGGAGTCCTGCTAGCCCAGCACTACTGCTCAGGACACTTGACTGGCCGGCATGTGTTTCACTTCGTTCCTATGTCTGTCCCTTCGGGGAAATGTCACGCGGTGACCTCCGGAGTCCTGCCTAGCCTGCTACAGCCCGAGTCCCCCAGGGTCCTGTTAGCCCAGTGCTACAGCCCGGAATCACTCGCTGATGACCGACATGCTCGATGTGATTCATGTATGCCTGTCTCCATAGGTCTGTGCCGCTTTGGGTTCATGACTAGCCATGTCGGCCCGGGTTCTCTGTCATATGGATGCTAGCGAGACTATCATATACGTGAGACAAAAGGCGCAAACGGTCCCGGGCCATGGTAAGGCGACACCCGTGGGATACCGTGCGTGAGGCCGCAAAGTGATATGAGGTGTTACCGGCTAGATCGATGTGACTTGGAATCGGGGTCCTGACAGCGTTGGCATCAGAGCCGGACTGCCTGTAGGTTCATTGAGCCAAACTGGTCGATGTCGATTCTAGAAATTCTTTAGTTATATGTAGGGGAATTGATTATGGGAGGGAACGTAAGGTTCTTTTACTCCTTTACCCTATGCCTCTGATCTGAGTCATTCTCTTCTCATTCAACATGGGTTAAGGACTAGGCTCTCTTCTTCTATCAGGTTCACGTGTTACTAATCCGTAGTAGCTTATAGGATTGTTGTTACAAGTCCCAGTTCAGTTTCTACTATTCTTAGTATGTTGCTAATTGGATCATAACCTTGATATGATGATGTTGAGTGGTATTGCGAACTGATGTGGATGTCTCAAATCTTTTTCTGAGCATTTACATCTGTTATGCTGTCCAATTTTCCCTAGAAATTTTGATGCCTTTGCATTGTGGTTGTGCTTTCAGATGGCCACTCGTGTTCAAAACCAAGTGGTTCGCCTGACCCGGTGCCTCGACGTGCCCGGTCATACTGCTATGTTAGTCCGGGTAATGATCGAGACGGGCTACCATTGGTATCCCGAATACACCGTCGAAGAGCAGTTCCGCGACTTTAATCAAAGCCAATATCTCTGCACCGTCAGGATATTTCCTTCTTATCCTGGATCTACCGAGCCCCTTCACTGTTCCTATGGACTCGGGGTTACTGTTGAGATGGCTGTGCAGGATGCTGCCTATTCCATGATGACCATCTTGCGAGTCCGGACTGGCCTGCTTCGGAACACCGACTTTCGTTACATGCCAGCTTCACTTCTGAGAGCGCAAGGGTATCTTCAGGCTATCTATGCTGACTCCACTCAGGAGGACTCATTAACTCGCACCACTGCCAAGATGCTCGAAGATAAGGACTGAGAGAATCAGGCCATGAGGCTGGAGCTTTTCAATACCCGTGCTGATCATTGGGCCACATTGACTCGGTTTGCACCTGCGGTGCAAGCTGGATGTATGGATACAAGGGATCTGTATCCTATGAGATCAGCTCTGCCAGACATGGTGGATTGGCGTGATGTGGGAGGCATCACCCCACCCCGTGGTCCCCGCAGGACACCGTTTGTTGGTCCAAGACCTCATCCTAGCCCCTTTGGTCCACAGGCTCCTCAGGACCGTCTGTTCTCGGATGGTCATGTTGAACTTCCAGGCTATGGAGGTGACCTCTATGAGGACTACTACGGAGCTGTCTGAGTTAGTAGTAGTACCACTAGTATTGTAGTAGTTGTATCTCCACTGTTCTGCGTGACTTGTGGAATACGACTTAGTGTGTAGTCAATTCCGGAGGTGTAGACAAATAATGTATAGGAGCTTGGAATGCCTCCGATGAGATGTAATGTCTTTCATCATAGTTGTACTGTAGCCTGGGCTTGTACTAAATTATGTATGATGTGTATGACCGTTGGTATATATATGGCAGTTTTATATTACCATGACATACGGATGAACATCTCTGCATTCCGTGTTATCCATTACATTCTGCACTTCCTTGCTAAGTTTGAGCCATCCTTATCTAAACCATGGTCTTGTTTTCTCCTAGGATGGTAAACACCCGCAGCAACCCTACTGCCTCGGAGCAGGGGGATGCCAGTGCAGCTAGGGGTGAAAATATGCCTCACCCGCCTTCTCTGGCCGAAGTAATGCTGGAGGCGGAAAGAAACAAGCGTGAGACTAACCGCCTGCTAGAGCGGATTGAGCAGAACACTCCACGCCACCCACGAAATGACTTGGTGTCAATCAATGATTTCATCAAGCTATACCCACCAAAGTTTAACCATTCCGTCGAACCCCTCGACGTGGATGACTGGCTTCGCAGCATCACTCACAAGCTACGTTCTGCCAACGTAGCCGAAGCCGCCAAGGTTACCTATGCTGCCTATCACCTCGAAGGCCCTGCTAGCCTTTGGTGGGAAAACTTTGAAGCTATGCAACCGGTCGGCCAAGTTACTACTTGGGCTGAGTTCAGTGAGGCTTTCCGCGAGCATCACATTCCGGAAGGTCTCATGGATCACAAGAGGGAGGAATTCTGCAACTTCACCCAAGGAAGACTGACCGTGGATGCTTATAGTCGTGAATTTGGAAATCTGGCACACTATGCTCCCGAAGAGGTATCTACTGACGCTAAGAAGCAAGCAAGGTTCCACAAGGGACTTAGCCCTGAGCTTCGCCGCGATCTTCGACTGCACGAGTGCACCTCCTTTCAGAAGTTGGTCAATAAAGCCATCAGTGCTGAGACAGGCCAGACTGATTATGACGCTTCACGCAAGCACTCCCGTGACTTTGGCTCTTCATCCGGCTCTGGAGCTCAGAAGCGCCGGGTGTGGATCCCAAGCACGGCACTGCCACCCAGGTTCATTCCGAGGCCATCCTTGGAGGCGCCTCATCCCAACCAGCAATTTGCACCGCCCAAGCCCTATGGTGGCCCCACTGCTAATGCTGCTCCACGCCCCAATGTGGTGACATGCTTTAAGTGTGGAGAGCCGGGTCACTATAGCCGAGAGTGACCCAGAACAACAACCCCAATCAAACTAGAAAGTCCGTTGGTCATGGTAAGCCCGCAGGAAAAACATTCTACGCCAAGCCGGCCACCACTGCACGTGGCCATGTCAACTATGTTTCAGCCGAGGAGGCTCATGAGGATCCCAACGTCGTCCTTGGTACGCTCCTTGTTAACTGCCATCCAGCATCTGTTCTTTTCGATACTGGAGCATCTCATTCATTCATATCCGAGAACTATGCTCGATTGCACAACACGACATTCTGTGACATGCCCTCTACCATGGAAATTCAAACTCCCGGCTCTAGATGACAAACTTCTAGAGTAAGTCATGGGAACGAAATTCTTGTCGATAGACTTGTCTTCCTTGCATCCTTAATAGCTCTCAAGTCCACGGGCATAAACATCATCTTGGGTATGGACTGGATGTCAGCTCATTACGCTAAGATTGATTGTGCCACTAGAACCGCTCAGCTTACTCACCCATCGGGCAAGACAGTCAATGTCTTAACTCAAGTGGCCAAGCGCCAGCTTTACTCCCTAAATGCCAACCCCCTTCCAGACCTTGAGGATGTTCCGATAGTCCGAGACTTTCCGGATGTCTTCCCAAAAGAACTGCCAGGTGTCCCACCTGACAGGGATGTCGAGTTTGTGATAGACCTTGTTCCAGGAACCGTTCCAATTTCTAGAAGACCCTACAAGATGGCACCCTTAGAACTAGCCGAGCTTAAGAACCAACTCGATGAGTCCTTGAAAAAGGGTTTCATCCGTCCTAGTTCCTCTCCTTGGGCTTGCCCCGTCCTCTTCGTCAAGAAGAAGGATGGAACGGATCGAATGGTTGTGGACAACCGCCCTGTCAACCTGGTCACCATCAAGAACAAATACCCGCTTCCTAGGATTAACGATCTATATGATCAGCTCGCTGGATCCTCAGTCTTTTCCAAGATGGATTTGAGGTTGGGCTACCATCAAATCAAAATCAGGAACGGGGACATTCCCAAAACGGCCTTTGTTACTCGTTATGGCCAATACGAGTACACCGTCATGTCCTTCGGTTTAACAAATGCCCCAGCTACCTTCTCTCGGTTAATGAACTCGGTTTTCATGGAGTACTTGGATAAATTCGTCGTGGCATACCTCGATGACATACTCATCTACTCCAAGAATGAAGAGGAACATGCCGAACATCTAAGGCTGGTATTGATGAAACTTCGAGAGCATCGCCTTTATGCCAAATTCTCCAAGTGTGAATTTTGGTTGCCAGAAGTGACCTATCTAGGCCATGTAATCTCTGGCAAGGGTATTGCTGTCAATCCCGAGCGAGTTCAAGCCGTCCTTGATTGGACTCCACCTGAGACGGTCAAGCAAGTTCGGAGTTTCCTTGGCTTAGCGAGCTATTGCCGCCGCTTCATCGAGAATTTCTCCAAGGTTGCTAAACCTCTAACTGAACTCCTCAAGAAAGATAAAAAGTTCGAGTGGACTCCACAGTGCGAGTTCAGCTTCCAGGAACTGAAGAGACGCCTGACATCTGCTCCCGTACTGGTACCACCAGATTTCTCCAAGGACTTTATTATCTATTGCGACGCCTCGCGACAAGGACTAGGTTGCATACTCATGCAGGATCGTCGGGTAATTGCCTATGCTTCACGGCAATTACACCCACATGAGGAAAATTATCCCACACATGATCTAGAGCTTGCAGCTGTAGTCCATGCACTTAAAACCTGGCGACATTACCTCCTCGGTAATCGTTGCGAGATTTTCACCGATCACCAAAGTTTGAAATATATCTTCACCCAACCAGACTTGAATCTCAGGCAAAGACGTTGGGTTGAGTTGATCTAGGATTATGACTTAGGAATAACTAACACCCCGGGCAAAGCCAATGTCATGGCTGATGCACTAAGCCGTAAATCCTATTGTAACAACCTGATGTTACAACAGAGTCAACCACCTCTCCATGAGGAATTTTGTAAGCTTAACCTAGACATTGTTCCTCGAGGATTCCTATCCACCCTGGTGGCGAAACCTACCCTTATGGATCAAATCATAACCGCCCAGTGGTATGATAAGGGCATATCCCGGATTAAGGAAAACATCGCTAGCGGAGTTGCTAAATGTTTCTCCATGGATGAGCGAGGTGCTGTCTTCTTCGAGAACCGTTTAGTGGTTCCCAAGAAACAACATCTGCACCAGTTGATCCTTAAGGAAGCTCATGAATCCCCTCTCACCATTCATCCCGGTAGTACTAAAATGTATCAAGACCTACGCCAGAGGTTTTGGTGGACTAGGATGAAGAGAGAAATCGCTCAATACATTGCTAATTGTGACGTTTGTCGTCGTGTTAAAGCAGAGCATCAACGGCCTGCTGGCACTCTTTAACCTTTGGCTATTCCCGAGTGGAAATGGGATAAAATCAGTATGGATTTCATCACTGGGTTTCCCAGGACCAAGAGAGGGAATAATGCCATCTTCGTCGTGATCGACCGTCTTTCCAAAGTAGCTCATTTCCTACCTGTTCGTGAGAGTATCACCGCTAGCCAGCTAGCTGATTTATACATCTCCCGAATAGTGTCTCTTCATGGTGTTCCATTGGAAATTAACTCAGAGCACGGGAGTCTCTTCACCTCTCGATTTTGGGAAAGTTTCCAAAATGCTATGGGAACTCGTCTCTCCTTTAGCACCGCCTTCCATCCTCAATCAAGTGGTCAAGTGGAATGAGTCAATCAAATTCTGGAAGATATGCTCCGAGCTTCTGTCATCTCGTTCGGAATGAGTTGGGAGAAATGCCTTCCATTCGCGGAGTTTGCTTATAACAATAGTTATCAAGCCAGCTTAGGCAAGGCTCCTTTCGAAGTTCTCTATGGACGAAAATGTCGAACGCCTCTTAACTGGTCAGAAACTGGGGAAAGACAACTCTTTGGCCCAGATATGATTCAGGAAGCAGAAGAGGAGGTTCGCGTTATTCGTGAGAAATTGAAAACAGCGCAATCTCGTCAAAAGAGTCAATATGATCGTAAACATAAGCCTATGACTTATGAAGTCGACGAGAAGGCTTACATTCGGGTTACCCCGTTAAAAGGAACCCATCATTTCGGTATCAAAGCCAAATTGGCTCCTCATTACATTGGACCCTTTCGCATTCCTGCCAAACGAGGAGAAGTTGCCTACCAATTGGAACTACCTCCGCATCTTTCCAGAGTTCACGATGTCTTCCACGTTTCACAACTCAGGCGTTGCTTCGGGGATCCTATCAGTGGAGTGGACCACGAAACGCTTGATCTACAAGATAACCTCTCCTATCGGGAATATCCCATTCGTATCCTTGATCAGGCCGAGCGTACCACTTGACGTCATAATATCAAGTTTCTCAAGGTTCAATGGTCACACCATTCCGAGAAAGAAGCCACTTGGGAAAGGGAGGATCGTCTTCGACTCGAGTACCCCACCTTCTTTCCAGAGGATCCTAAATCTCGGGACGAGATTATTTTGAGTGGGGGTGAGTTGTCACACCCTAGCTAGTTCAAGCATTAGAGTGTGCATCATGTTTAAATTTCTCTTAAATCTGAAATGGGGAAGGCAGAAACCCCCAACACCCCCCTGGAAACAACTAGGGTTTACTAAAATTGTTTTCAATGAACCTGAAATGCCCTTCTAAAAGTTCACCCTCTTTGTCTTGGGTTAAAACCTCTGGCAAAATTGGTGCACATTTTTCTAGGTCAACAGAAGGTCATTGAATTAAATCATAAGTATTTGAATTTGGGAATTTAAATGCTATAAAATAATTTAAATGCCCAAATAATTCTGGAAATAAATGTTTGCTGTTGGAAATAATCTAAACAGAGCCCACAATTATTTTCAGGATTTTTGGAAACGTTTTAGTATTTTAATTAAAGCCCAACAGTTGCAGTTAAATAGAAAAACTTAAACAAATTAGAAAAAAAGAGAGAGGGAAGCTACCTGGGCCTTACCTGTGCTGGCCTAGCCCACCTGGCTCGGCCCAGCCGACTGGCCCTGCCAGTCATCGTCCTCCTCGCGCCAGAAGGACGCGGAGCGCGTGGCCGGCGCCCGCGGCCACACGCCGGCCACCTCCTGCTTCCGCCGACGCCTGGAGACGCCTAGGGGTGCCACGCGACCCCCACGTCCCCCTCTCATCCTCTCACACTCTCCCCCTCGTCTCTCTCACTCTCCCCCGTGATGGCCGAGCGCGAACCTCGCCGCCGATCGCCGTAGTTGCCACTAGAGCCACCCCCTCGCCCCTCCGACGAGCCCAATAGCTCCGCCTCGTCGCCCTGCACCTCCCCGCCGACCCACGCGACTCCAAGCGCCGCCGAACGCCGTCTTCGCCCTCGTCTTCGACCTCGGGCACCCGAGCCATCTCCGGTCGATTTGCCGCCGCCAGGACCTCCCCGAGCTCGCTGACGCCCTCTCCGACCCTGCTGTGAGCTCCTCTTCCTTTTCCCGTAGCTCCCGTGCTCGTTTGGCCCCTGTAGCCGCCACCTCCACCGCACCCGAGAGCTCCCCGCCGTCGGCCATGGCTCCGTCGTGGCCAGAGCCACAGTGGCTCGAAGCCAAGCCCACCATTGAGCTCAGCGCAGCACCAGGAACCCGTAGCCACCACCAGTTCCTTCTTCCGTGCACCGTAGCCTCGAAACCAACCCCGCTCGAACTCCGGCCGCCGCCACGAGCTCGATTCCGGCGAGCTCGCTCCACCCCAGCTCCTCCCACTTGCCCCACTAGATGCGCGCGAGCCCCAGCTACACGTAGCACGTCTCCGCCGTCGATTTGGTCACCAGGGGACCAAATCCGAAGCCCTCCGCCGTCTCGGCCTCGCCGGCGGCTCAACGCCGGCGGGATTAGCCCCGCTGACCAGGGGTTTGACCCCAGTTTGACTCCCCTGAGTCAATGACAAGTGGGCCCCCTCTGTTAACTAAATCAGATTAGTTTTAAATAAAGATAATTAGCTTAATTAACTACTGCGCGGGACCCACCAGTCAGGTTTGACCTGGACGCCCCCATTGACCACTGACATCACTCTGACGTAATGCTGACGCAGTAATTAAATTACTGAAATTATTCTTATACAGGAAATTCCAGAAAATAGTCAAAACTTCTATAAATCATAGAAAATCAACCATAGCTCCAAATGCAAAGATTTATATATGAAAAATGATCAGAAAAATTCAATCTATCCATTTGTAATGGTTTCATGCATGACAAACAAGTTTACCTAGCTGTTTAGGCAGAATAAGGAAATGCACTATTAAGGCCATGTTTAATGAGCTAATATTTGAATCTTTGATTCAAATGAGTTCATTCCTTTCTATTATAACGTGCATTAGGCCAAGACACATTCATATTGCCATGTCATAGCATGCATCATATTGTTGCATATCGTCATGTGTTGATTGTGTTCCGATGTCTTCTTCGTGGTAGGTTCTGCCTCGGAGGATATTCACGAGTATCCAACTGAAGGGCAGTATCCCACTATCACTCCATCAGGCAAGCAACCATTGATCATTCCGATACAAACCCATGTTCTCGCTTCTGCTCTTGTTTACTGCATTAAGACAACGCGATTCAAACTGCTGTGTGCTACGGTAGTTGAACCCTTATCCTCTGCATGACCTGTCATTGCCACAGTAACTAGATGAAATCCACTAGCAAGTGTAGGAGTTGATTGAGCCATGTATGTGATTCCTACCTTGCTATGCCTGCTATGCTTAGAGTTGTGTCAGATCTGGTTCATCTAGGTGATGGCCAGAGTGAAATGCTTATGCCGGAAATGTGAGGGATGTGTTGAACATGTTTTGGTAAAGGTATCGATGAGAGGCCATGTAGGAGTACATGGTGGGTTGTTTCATTGAGGCCGTCCCTAAGAACTGAGATCTGTATGTGTGATTTAAGATTCAGGTACTACCATGTACTGGGATCCTTAATTGACCCTCTCGGTTTCTTAACCACCCTAGTACTCTGTCCAGGAGTTGCAAATAGATTTTGGTGTTTGTAGGTTATGTGTTGGCGGCAGTGCGTAGCGCTGACCCTAGGGGTGGGCTATGTTGCGGTAGATACACTGTGGCCGGGTATGCCGGGCGCCCGTTTGGCGTCTCGGGACCCTGTTCACATTGTTCGGGGCCATATGTGGAAACCTCGGCCGGACTCCCTGCGGATGGAACCTGGATAGGCGATAAACCTAGACTAGAGACTTAAGTGTTTAGGTAGGCCGCGGCCGACACCCTCGCTGGGCTTCCTCTTGAATGTTGCCGAGTACATGTCGTGTAAGCGGCGGTAAGTGGTGAAAGCGTGTATGAAGAAGTACACCCCTACAGGGTATAAAATATTCGAATAGCCGCGTCCGCGGTAAAGGACTACTTGGTTGCCTATACAGTTCATAGACAAGTTAATGGGTACTAATAAAAGACTCAAGATAAGTGTGAGTACCGAGGATGGCCCTCTCGTAGGATGACGAGGGAGGATCCCCGGTGGAGTATTGTGTTGGTGAGTAGTGGACTCGTGTCTGAAACCTATTTTACTAGTGAAGTTCCGTAGGATAGCTTAGCCAAGAGTCAAAGCTGGCTTGCTGCATTAACCCCACCACCTTCTTGAGAATAAGCATGTATAGTAGGACCTGATGTAAGACTTGCTGAGTACCTTGTACTCATGTTTGCTTATTTATTGTTTTCAGACAACAACACTGCCCCCTCCGATGGGTTTTATGTAGACCTTGACGTCGACGAGTGACTAGCCACCCAGGTGGTGATCCTGGCCATGGAGGGCCCTATATAGATAGACAGGCTTCGAGAAGCCTTCCTTCTTTCTAGAGTCTGTACTCAGACTAGTTGCTTCCGCATGTGCTTGTATGATTGTATGACTTGAGTGTTAGGTCATGTGACCCCTATCTGTATGAACATGTTATGTATGGCTCTCTGGAGCCTTTAAATAAAGTACTTGAGTTGTACAGTTTTGTTGTGATGCCATGTTGTATGTACTCATATCGGGCATATTGTGTGTATGATTGAAATGCCTGGTATGAGTGGGATCTGACAATCTAGTTGTTTATCCTTGGCAGCCTTTCTTATGGGGAAATGTAGTATAGTGTTCCTCGAGCCATAGTAGTCCGCTATAGCCCGGTTCATCGGAGTCCTGCTAGCCCAGCACTACTGCTCAGGACACTTGACTGGCCGGCATGTGTTTCACTTCGTTCCTATGTCTGTCCCTTCGGGGAAATGTCACGCGGTGACCTCCGGAGTCCTGCCTAGCCTGCTACAGCCCGGGTCCCCCGGAGTCCTGTTAGCCCAGTGCTACAGCCCGGAATCACTCGCTGATGACCGACATGCTCGATGTGATTCATGTATGCCTGTCTCCATAGGTCTGTGCCGCTTTGGGTTTACGACTAGCCATGTCGGCCCGGGTTCTCTGTCATATGGATGCTAGCGACACTATCATATACGTGAGCCAAAAGGCGCAAACGGTCCCGGGCCATGGTAAGGCGACACCCGTGGGATACCGTGCATGAGGCCGCAAAGTGATATGAGGTGTTACCGGCTAGATCGATGTGACTTGGAATCGGGGTCCTGACAAGACCAGCGATGCATGCAACGCCATGTAGGCAGGCAGGCAGCTGAGGTGGTGCGGTGGTAGGGCCTTCATGAAGATCTGCTTGCCGCCACGCAGGTGCTTGCTGATTTGGCCTGGAAGCTACATGCTGCCACGCAGGTGCCTACCCAGCTGGTTGGGCTGGAAGCTGTATGCGAACGGCGGCGGAGTCTTGGCTGGTGCGGGCCTGGCAGTGGCCCTGCTGATGCCCTCGGAAAGGGGCTTGCCGGGGCCCCGGCAAGGGTCTTGCCGCGGCGTTGTTGTCATCCCCGGCAAGGGTCTTGCCGAGGGTCTTGTGATTTCCTCGGCTAGGATCCCACCGAGGGTCGTCATCTTCTAATCCTCATTTGATCCCGTGTTTATGATCTTGACGAAGATTTGCATGCCACCACAGAGGTGCCTCCCGAGCCCTGGTCCCAATGTAGTTGTTGGCGGTGTTCGGAACCTTTGGGCTCAAGGGTGGCTTGCTCTGCTGGCGTCGGGCAAGTTGCCCCGGCAAAGGCTCTTGCCGGGGCTGCGGGGGGCCGCCTCGGCAAGGACCTTGCCGAGAGAATCCACCTCGCCCTCTTACCCTCCTGCGCTTCTGGTCTTGGTGTCGCCTTGGTTGTCTTGTGCTTCAGCTGCTCTCCGGCTTCCCTCCTTTGCCCTGCTAAGTGTGGCCGCGGCACGTGGCTCTGACTGCCCGTGCACAAGTAAAGGGGTCAAAAGGAGAGCCCCTACTTTTGTACACCGACAAAAACGCATCTCGAAACGCGGAAGGCAGACAAAAACGGTTCAATATAATGGCCGGACAGACATGATGTCATCTTGTAAAAAGTTGTCAGCAGATGGGACTCGTGAAATATTATGTTCTCTGCAGTCGTGTGTGGTACTTATGTTGCAGATTCGGACACCTTCATTTTATCCGAAGACTAGCTTGGAGTATTCGGAAAGTGGAACCGGTCTTGCAATGCCGAAGACAATCTGCGTGCCGGACACATCGTCATTGAAGCCTGGTTCAGGGGCTATTGAGGGAGACCTGGGCTAAGGGGTCCTCGGGGGTCCAACCTATTGGATATAGGCCGGACTGTTGGGCCGTGAAGATACGAAGACCGAAGACTCTTCCCGTGTCCGGATGGGGCTCTCCTTGGCATGGAAGGCAAGCTTGGCGACCAACTATGAAGATTCCTTTCTCTGTAACCGACCTTGTGTAACCCTAGATCCCATCTATGTCTATATAAACCGGAGGGCTAGGTCTGTAGATATTCTCCGGATAATCATAGCCAGGTTAGACTTTCAGGGTTTAGCCATTACGATCTCGTGGTAGATCAACTCTTGTAATACTCAGATTCATCAAGATCAATCAAGCAGGAAGTAGGGTATTACCTCCATAGAGAGGGCCCAAACCTTGATAAACATTGTGTTCCCCGTCTCCTGTTACCATCGATCCTAAACGCATAGTTCGGGACCCCCTACCTGAGATCCGCCAGTTTTCACACCGACACCTGGGTTTTAGAATGGCAAAAAGGAGGTGATGGGAGGGGGAACCATGACTTAGGGACGCTGTAGGTGTCAAAACCGGCAGATCTCAGCTAGGGGGTCCCGAACTATGCGTCTAAGGCAGATGGTAACAGGAGGTAGGGGACACGATGTTTTACCCAGGTTCGGACCCTCTTGATGGAGGTAAAACCCTACGTCCTGCTTGATTTATTCTTCATGATACGAGTATTACAAGAGTTGATCTACCATGAGATCGGAGAGGCTAAACCCTAGAAGCTAGCCTATGGTATGATTGTATGTTGTCCTACGGACTAAAACCCTTCGGTTTATATAGACACCGGAGGGGGCTAGGGTTACATCAGGTCGGTTACAAAGGAGGAGATATACATATCCGTATCGCCTAGCTTGCCTTCCACGCCAAGTAGAGTCCCATCCGGACACAAGACGAAGTCTTCAATCTTGTATCTTCATAGTCCAATAGTCCGACCAAAGGATATAATCCGGCTGTCCGGATACCCCCTAATCTAGGACTCCCTTAGTAGCTCCCGAACTAGGCTTCAATGACAATGAGTCCGGCGCGCAGTGTTGTCTTCGGCATTGCAAGGCGGGTTCTTCTCCATAGTTCGAACGTTTGTAAAGCAATGTCCGGTCCCATAAATGTTTGGACCTCTTGGCTTCTGTGCCCAGTAAGGGCTATTTCCCACGCGTCGAATGAATACGAGGCGCCAGGGCGTTTTTACATTCGCCCCCTAGCCAGATAAATAAATTGTCTATTAAAAGGATGGGGATTCTCAGATCCGATCCATACCATCCTCCCCCAGCGAGAATCCATCAGAGCGTGCTTCGGAAAGATCCATTCCAGCATGGCCGACCTCCGCAACTCCTCCTCCCGCCCTCGTAGCCCTAAGCCCGGTGATTGGGAGAGGTGTTCAGTCCCACACAGTCGATTAATCGAACTACAGACTAAGGGATTTCTCCCTCCAGCATACATGGTGCCCGTTCGAGCCAGGCTTGCCACCTACAATGGCGGGGAGCAACTGGAGAGCTTTCCCAGTCCCTCTATGGGGGAGTGGGTCTGCCTTGTTCCTTATTTATTAACAGGACTCGGATTTCCAATTCATCCGTTCCTCCGCGGGCTCCTGGAGTTCTACGGCCTGTAATTACACAATTTCACCCCTGCCTCCATTGTACACATCGCTGGCTATGTTGCTCTCTGCGAGTTGTTCCTGGGCTACGAGGCTCACTTCGAGCTGTGGAAAAAGGCTATTTTGCCTCGTCCCTCGCACACAGAGGGGGTCACTTTATCAAGTGGGCGGAGCCGAAATATGGCGCATCGCCGGAACCGGATACCTGTCCGGTAGCCCAAAGAAGTCGTCCAAAGACTGGCCTTCGGAATGGTTTTATATGGAGGACGTTCCCCTTCCGGACCCTATTCGGCGGGGTCTTCCTGAATTCAGCAATGCTCCTCTGAAGAAACGCCGAAGTTGGCGCCCACAGAGCCCCCAGGAGGAAGACAATGGAGAAGTCCTTTACCTGATGAACCGGATTAAAGCACTGGCTCAATCAGGATTGACAGTAATCAAAGTTATGTCGATTTGCATAATGCGGGGAGTGCAACCACTTCAATATCGTGGGCACCCCTTGTGGTGTTTTAACGGGGCGGATGATGCCACCCACTGCGGGCGTAAGGGTCCGGACAATGATGCCTCTTTAGCAAAAAAATTGTCCGAATTGTTCAAGGGAGAGGAAGAGGAGTTCATCCGCATCAAGCCACGGGATGGATTCTCCATGTACAATCCTCCAAGCTGGGTAAGTTATATCTCCTTACTCCCATTCTTCCCGCATTCTTTGTCGTAAGTATTCACCTTGCCACTTTGCGGCAGGAACTTCGAAAAGCCATAAAGGAGGTCAGCAGCCCCTCTCCACAACCAGAGGACCCTGACCGGGCCCTCGACTCCGGACAAGAAGAAGATCCGGTTATATTCGTGGAGCTGATAGACCGGCAGTTCTATCAGTTAAGCTGCAATGATGCCATGGTGGCCATTATAGCCGACTATCCCAGACTGCTTCCTGCATCGCACGTAAGAAAAACCAAAAATCCCAACTCCAAAAACTAGGATCCTCTTTTAGACACTTCACCTACCACATACATATGGCGTTTTTACAGGCAAGGCATTCAGGACGGCCTGCCGAACCCGCAGCAACTCGCCAACAAGAGGCATCGAGGCCGGGCAGGACAAAAAGGAAGGCAGTCAGGACGGAGATGCCGGCGCAAAGGTATAATAGAAACCCCGCTCCGTGGTTGTCGTCTTTCTTGAAATGTAACGACGCCCGTGTTTCTTTAACAGAAAAAACGCTCGCCGAAATATGTCCGGCGATGTTGCTAATCACGCTTCCACCAGTCGGGCGCCAGGACCGGACATAGAGGCGGAAGCCGATATGGTGCGGGCGCCGGATAATCCTCCTACAGAGGATGCAGATAGATTATCCACTACAAATTCAGAAGTGGAAAGCGCCATGAATCATAGGCGCCGTCGGGCCGTACTCCGCAACGCTTGTTTCTCACCAGAGGCATTTCATGCCTTCAATTCTGGAGAGGCGTACCTCCGTGCTGCTCAAGATGGTCTAGCCAGAGCCACGGATCAGTATGTAAAGGATGTACTGGTAAGTAAATCTAACGATTTATATGTATCTATAGCCCCTGAGACGTGAAACAGTTAGCAGAACTGATTCAAGAATCATCTTTATTGTGCAGGTTCATACAGAGAAGAATACTAGGCTATCACAAGAGCTGGAGGAATGCAAGACCCAACTGCGGGCCACTATTGCCGCATTGAAGGAACCGAAAAAGTCCCACGCTGGTAACATTTACTTTAAAGAATGATGGTTACCATATAGTGTGCAGCATGGCTGCAGATCTAACAATAGATGTTGCAGATGAATCATACCAAGCTAAGCGTGGAACTGAAAGACATTCGAGCCCAGATTGCAGACTCCGAGAAGGAGATAAGCGGCTTCGACGCGGCATTTTCAGTAAGTGCTTGAACGAATCCTTTTGAAGGAGTTCGGCGAAGAAGCCGACTAACAGTGTTATGTCTGTAGGTATGCTAACGGGTCATCTCGCGGAGGAAATGCCCGGGTCTGTGGGTGATCTTCTATCCGAGCTCTCACAACTGCAAGAACAAGTTCGGCAGGTGATGCAAGGTGTTGCCCAGGCCTTGTGGCCATGCGTCTCCCTGCCAGAAGGCATTGCAGAGCTTACGAAGAAGCTCAAGGGAGCATGCCGGCGCTTCTGATTATGGAAGATATCGACCTGCCGTCAAGGTGCCAGGGAAGCCTGGGCCATGGTGAAGACGCGGTATACCAAGGCTGACCCAAATCACATGGCCGAGGTCGGACCTGTGGGGCCCGACGGAAAAGAGATCCCTGTTAGCTTAATTTATGGGCAAGTAGAATTAGCCGCAAAGTATTCCCAATAGGATTGTAGGCTAGACCGCCTGTTGGATGGTATAGAAGAGGAATTTAGTCAGTCTACATGATTATGTAATTAAAGTGACATGTATAATGCCTTCTAGCCGGATTGTAGATCATTTGTCATGGCGGACCTTTTCGCTTCAACCTCGGGACCCGATAGTCCGGAGTGTATCCGAATACCCGCTTAGTTATATAAGAACCGGGGTAGGGGTCATTAGTGCTTGAACAGACAAGTGCCCAACTAGTTATCTTATATTACATGGGTAGTAAGAAACATCTTCCAGGGAGAATAGTTCCGTTAAGGGTTCCTTTCCCTGGGTACGCATGCCCTAAAGTGCATGTCCGAACTGCGATAGGAAACGCAGGAAAAAACATCTGGGGGCACATATGGAAAATAAATAAAAATCATCTTTTGTTCACCGATCGAATATTCCCTTAAGAACGCTAGCTTTGGGCTTCACCCAGTCTGAGGTACACATCCGGCTGACCCGGCAGTAACAATCGCAGAGGTGCTCCCCTTATGCCCTAGCCAAATTAACGGGAACGTAGGGCATAAATACAAGAGCCAAGCAACCCAGCTTGGCCAAAACTTAAGTCATATCGATGCATATAATGGCGAAAAAAGGTACATGCGGAAGTATAACACATGTGCGGGGCACGAGGCCCAGATAAATAATTAAGCTTCTGTGAAAGAAGCCCCCAGGTATGATGAGCGCGGCTAGCGCATCCATAATGTGCAAGCGAGGCACAAGTTGGCCCTTGAAGGCCTAGAGAAGGAATAAAAAAAGAGAGAAAGAAAAACAAGACAGATAATGTATATGCAAAAAATGGACAGAGGAAGGAGATGAACATAGAGTCCGGCGCTAGGCGTAGAAGCTTCGGAGCCTGGGCGCGTTCCATGGGTTCGGCTTGAGTCGATTATTCGATGCATCACGTAGACGGTACACTCCACCGGTCAGAACATGGTCAATAATGAAGGGACCTTCCCATTTGGGCTCGAGCTTGTTCTTTTTCTTATTCGGCAGGCATAGAACTAATTCGCCAACGTTATAAGTTTTGGCATGTACTTCTCTGCTTTGGTATCTGCGAGCCTATTGCTGATAAAATGGGGAATGGGATTTTGCCACGTTGCGCTCCTCCTCTAGGGTGTCCAGACTGTCCTGGCGATCGAGCTCGGCTTCTCTTTCTTCGTACATGCGCACTCAAGGTGAGTCATGAATTATGTCACAGAGCAAGACTGCCTCTGCGCCGTACACCATAAAGAAGGGTGTATATCCGGTACTACGGTTCGGCGTGGTCCGTAGCCCCCAGAGTACGGAGTCGAGCTCCTCTACCAAGTGCGTGTTAGACTCCGTTAAGGACCGCACTATCCTGGGTTTAATGCCGCTCATTATAAGACGTTTGCTCGCTCAACTTGGCCATTGGTTTGTGGGTGATAGACTGAAGCATAATCGAGATTGATGCCCATTTTGCTGCACCAGAGTTTTACCTCATCGGCCATGAAGTTCATGCCATTGTCAGTGATGATGCTATGGGGGAGGCCATAAAGGTGTATGACCCCGGATATGAAGTCTATCACCAGTCCGGATTCGGCTGTTTTAACAGGTTTGGCTTCTATCCATTTGGTGAATTTATCCACCATGACCAGTAAGTATTTTTTTTCTTGTGGGTTCCCTCTTTAAGGGGTCCAACCATGTCAAGCCCCCAGACCGCGAAGGGCCACGTAATGGGGATGGTTTGGAGGGCGGTGGGTGGCATGTGGCTTTGATTTGCAAAAAAGCTGGCAACCAGCGCAGCGTTGGACCAAGTCCAGTGCGTCTGCCCGGGCCGTCGGCCAATAGAATCCTCTACGGAAGGCCTTGCTTACAAGAGCTCGGGCTGCGGCGTGGTGACCGCCGAGTCCAGCATGAATTTCTGCCAAAAGGTTCCGCCCTTCCTCTTCGGAGATGCACCTTTGAAGGACTCTGGTAGTTCTTTTTTTGTACAGTTCTCCCTCATGGACCCTGTAGGCCTTAGATCTCCGCACTATGTAGCATGCCTCATTTTGGTCCTCCGAAAGTTCCTTCCTAGTTAGGTAGGCCAGGAATGGTTCTATCCACGGGGCTATGATGGCCATTATTACGTGGGCTGAAGGTGTTGTTTTGGTGGAAGAACCTCCGATTATGTCAGAGTGTTCGGTATCGAGTGTTGTGGCCTGGTCCGGACTAATATTGCCGGTGTCCCCCTCCCATACCATGGATGGCTTAAACAACCTCTCTAAAAATATTATGGGGGAACCGCATCGTGTTTTGCGCCGATGTGGCGCGAGGATATCCACTTCCTGATTGTTTTCCCGAGCCACATGGTGAAATTCGAGCCCCTCGAACCGAGCTGACATCTTTAGGACGGCGTTACGATAGGCCGCCATCTTTGGATCCTTGGCATCAAAGTCTCCATTTATTTGGGATATTGCGAGGTTCGAATCCCCACGCACCTCCAGGCGCTGAATGCCCATGGAAACTGCCATCCAAAGACCATGTAACAGGGCTTCGTATTCGGCTGCATTGTTGGAGTCTGTATACAGTATCTGCAGTACGTATTGAACTGTATCTCCCGTTGGGGACGTCAGGACGACGCCAGCCCACAGTCCAGCCAGCATTTTGGAGCCGTCGAAGTGCATAATCCAATTGGAGTATGTTTCGTACTCTTTAGGGAGTTCGGCTTCCGTCCATTCGGCGACAAAGTCGGCCAATACATGCGATTTAATGGCTCACCGAGGTTTGTATGTTATATCGAACAGGAGGAGCTCAATGGCCCATTTGGCAATCCGGCCCGTGGCATCGCAGTTTTTTATAATATCATTGAGTGGCACCTCCGAGGCTACTATAATCGAACACTCTTGAAAGTAGTGTCACAGTTTCCGGGATGCCATGAATACCGCATAGGCTATCTTTTGATAATGTGGGTACCGTGATTTGCATGGAGTTAGGACAGTGGATACATAATATACCAGCTTTTGAAGAGGGAATTCATGTCCGTCCGCTTCTCGTTCGACGACGAGCACTGCACTTACAACTTGATGAGTTGCCGCAATGTATAATAGCATTGGTTCGCCGATGTTTGGCGCGGCCAGGATTGGGTTGGTTGACAGTATGGCTTTTATTTCTTCCAATCCGGTTGTGGCAGCGTCCGTCCACTCGAAGTGTTCGGTGCACTGAAGGAGGCGATAAAGGGGAAATGCCTTTTCTCCTAAGCGGGAGATAAAGCGGCTTAGAGCCGCCACACATCCAGTTAACTTCTGGATTTTTCTGAGGTCTTTTGGGGTAGCCAACTGTGACAAAGCTCGGATTTTGGCCGGATTAGCTTCAATACCTCTATTGGAGACAATGAAACCCAGGAGCTTTCCGGCTGGTACTCCAAAAACGCATTTTTCCGGAGTGAGCTTGATGTCATATGTTCAGAGGTTGTCGAATGTGAGCCTCAAGTCGTCTATCAGAGAGTCGACATGTTTGGATTTGACGATCACATCGTCTACGTATGCCTCTACGGTTTTGCCGATTTGTTTCTGTAACACCCCGGATGTAACTTACCTGATATGTACTCCAACTCTTGCCGTTTCCGGCGCTAAGTTATTTTATTTTCTCGGGATCAGGTTTTTGTCTTCATGTGTTGTTGTCATTGTCTTGCATCTCATATCATGTCATCATGTGCATTGCATTTGCATACGTGTTCGTCTCATGCATCCGAGCATTTTCCCCGTTGTCCGTTTTGCGTTCCATCGCTCCTATCTCCTCCGGTGGTCATTTCTACCTTCTTTTCGTGTGTGGGTATTAAACATTTCCGGGTTGGACCGAGACTTACCAAGCGGCCTTGGTTTACTACCGGTAGACCGCTTGTCAAGTTTCGTACCATTTGGACTTCGTTTGATGCTCCAACGGTTAACCGAGGGACCGAAAAGGCCTCGTGTGTGTTGCAGCCCAACACCCCTCCATTTTGGCCCAAAACCCACCAAAACCCTCTCCATCATCTAGAGCGTTCGATCACGATCGCGTGGCCGAAAACCGCACCTCATTTGGACTCTCCTAGCTCCCTCTATGCCTATTTAAAGGTCCCCCTTCGAAATTCACGGTTCTTCTCCCCCCTAAACCCTAGATCCATTTTCCCTGCCGCCGCCGGACGAAATCTCGCAGGCCGAACATTTTCCTACCCGCGCCGCCGCCGCCACGTGTCGCTGTCCGAGTGGCTCGGCCGCCTCCTCCACCGCATGGCACGGGGAGCCCGTCGCCGGCCCCCGAGGCCCGGGTCCGCCGCCACCTGCCCGAGGGACGCCGCCCTCACCGCGCCGCCCCGCTGCCCATCTCCGGTGGCCGGAGCTCCCTCGCCGCTCCGTCGCTGGCCGCGCTCCGCCACCGCGCCACCGCGCCGGCCGCCGCCGACCCCGCCGCACCACGGCAACTCGCCGCCCGGAGCTCGCCGGCCCCGGCTCCGACCTCCTCCCCAACTCCGGCGACGTCTCCAGCAAGCTTCAGCAACTCCGGCACCGACCTCCCCGACGAACATCGACTTCCGCGCGTGAACAGTGCCGGCCCGACCCGATCCAGATCCGAATCCAAACCCTAGGGTTGACTTTTGCCCCGTTTCCTGTATTTTTTTGCATATTTCATCATGCTATATCTCCTCATCCGTAGATCCGTTTTTGGCGTGTAGCATATCAAAATGTTCGTCTCAGAGAGCACATCATTTCATCTCATTGCATCATTTTAATTTGAGCTCATCTTGATGCCCGAAATGCTGTTGGAAGAGTGCTATTTGAGTTAAGTGTCAGATCTGCTGCACCAAATAGCTATTTGTCATTTTTTGCCATGATTATTGTGTGCATGATATGCCCCTGAGCTCTACATGTGTTTTGTTATATGCTTTGCCATCTTTCCAGAGGTGCAATCCATGTATTTTTGTGATAAGTGTGGTGACTAGCACAAGCTGGCAAAGTGGTGCATTCGTTAATGCAGATTTCAGGGACTTAGTGGAAGTCCTTGGCTTGTTTTTATCAATATGCCATATGTTCATGTTGTTTCCTAGTGATCCGTGCCTCTTTTGAGGATGATCAGTAAGGATTATTTGTTAATCTTGTAGTGCTCTATCCATCCATGTCTTTGTTTGCAACTATGGAGCAACCTAGCTGGAGTCAATCGAGCTCTACTTTTGCTATTTCGTGAATCTGGGCAGATTGTCTACTTGTTAGCGATTTTGCCGAAGATGTTGTAGTTGATCCGTGCATGCTATGTTTTTTTGTTCTTACTATGTCTAGTTTGCATAATGTGTATTCTTGATGTGTGTATGCTTAGATTGTCATGAAATTCTTTGTAGTGAGTGCATCGAGCTCGTAAACATGCCTACTCGCTAAGATATTTGCCATGTTCACATGCTTGCAATTGTATTTTATGATCCCTTTTGGCTCAAGGTCACTAAGGGACTTTTGTTAAGCTCCTTGAGTAGCTCCATGCCATGCCTTACTTTGCCATGTTAAGTTCCTGTAGCATATAGTTTTCTTGCTTCAAAGTGTGCTACCTGATCTGAAATTCCAGACAAGTGTTAATTTCACTAAGTCTGAAACCTGTTTACCAATTGCACTTTTGCCATGCTTGTTTGAACCTGTTAATGGATGAATTGGCCGTAGCTCAGTGTTCATCTTTTGTTAAGCATTATGAGTGGATCCCTGCCATGTATTGTGTTGCCATTCTTGAGTGTTGTAGCATGTTTAACTTGTTGCATTTAGATGGCTACTTGCTGTTTATCGCAGACCGGTGCCATATTTGTTTTGCTTGCCATTTCCAAACCGTGCATCCGATTCCGGCGATCTTTATATCAATTTCAACCGAAATCACCTCATATTTCCAGTGGCCCTCTTGGATTTCCATGTTGAGGCCAGGTTCTTTCATCCCTTGTCAACTCTTGCATATACATCACATACCGCATCCCGCATAGCATACCATGTTTGCATCATGTTCTTTGAGCTTTCCACATGGTTGATTGTGTTCCATTTGCTTGTTTGTCTTGTTTGGGTAGAGCCAGGAGACGAGTTCACTAATGAGGAGCCCATTGAGTTTGCTTTCGAGGATCCAGTCAACTCTGACAACTTTGCAGGCAAGATGATCATACCCTCGAAATCACTTCTATCTTTGCTTTGCTAGATGCTCGCCCTTTTGCTATGCCTATGCTACGATGTCTACCACTTGCTTATCATGCCTCCCAAATTGCCATGTCAAACCTCTAACCCAACATGTCCTAGCAAACCGTTGATTGGCTATGTTACCGCTTTGCTCAGCCCCTCTTATAGCGTTGCTAGTTGCAGGTGAAGATTAGAGATCGTTCCTTTTGGGAACATTATTTACTTGTTGGGATATCACTATATTATCTTGTTATCTTAATGCATCTATATGCTTGGTAAAGGGTGGAAGGCTCGGCCTCTCGCCTAGTGTTTTGTTCCACTCTTGCCGCCCTAGTTTCCGTCATATCGGTGTTATGTTCCCGGATTTTGCGTTCCTTACGCGGTTGGGTAATAATGGGAACCCCTTGACAGTTCGCCTTGAATAAAACTCTTCCAGCAATGCCCAACCTTGGTTTTACCATTTTCCACCTAGCCTCTTTTTCCCTTGGGTTTCCAGAGCCCAAGGGTCATCTTATTTAAACCCCCCCGGGCCAGTGCTCCTCTGAGTGTTGGTCCACCTCATCAGCCGCCGGTGGCAACCAGGGGCAACTCTGGGCTGGCCTACCTGAAGTTTGGACAATCTGAGTGTGCCCTGAGAACAAGATATGTGCACCTCCTATCGGGATTTGTCGGCACATTCGGGCGGTGTTGCTGGATTGGTTTTAACTTGTCGAAGTGTCTTGTAGAACCGGGATACCGAGTCTGATCGGAATGTCTCGGGAGAAGGTATATCCTTCGTTGACCGTGAGAGCTTGTCATGGGCTAAGTTGGGACTCCCCTGCAGGGATTTGAACTTTTGAAAGCCGTGCCCGCGGTTATGTGCAGATGAGAATTTGTTAATGTCCGGTGGTAGATAACTTGAACCTTAACTTAATTAAAATGAATCAACTGTGTGAGTAACCGTGATGGTCTCTTCTCAGCGGAGTCCGGGAGGTGAACACGGTGTTGGAGTAATGCGTGCCGTAGTTTGCTCTCTAGTTCTTCGTTCGCGCTTTGCCTTCTCTTCTCGCTCTCTTTTGCGAACAGGTTAGCCACCATACATGCTAGTCGCTTGCTGCAGCTCCACATATTACCTTGCCTTTTCCTATAAGCTTAAATAGTCTTGATCGCGAGGGTGCGAGATTGCTGAGTCCCTGTGGCTCACAGATTACTTCCAAACCAGATGCAGGGCCAGACAACTCCGTTCCAGATGATGCGCTTGAGCTCAAGTGGGAGTTTGACGAGGACTCATGCCGTTACTATGTGTCTTTCCTTGATGATCAATAGTGGTGCCCAGTTGGGGCGATCGGGACCGTGTCGCATATTGGGTTGATCTTTTATTTTGGCACCGTAGTCGGGCCATGAGTGATTGGATGATGTAATGTTATTTATGTACTTTGTTTGGCGTGGCGAGTGTAAGCCAACTATGTACCTTCCCTTTTATTATCTATTTACATGGGATGTTGTGAAGATTGCCTTATTTGCGACATTGCTTTCAATGCGGTTAAGCCTCTAACTCATGCTTCGACATGTAGGAGATATAGCCGCATCGAGGGCGTTACAAGTTGGTAATCAGAGCCTTCCCCGACCTTAGGAGCCCCACTGCTTGATCGTTTTTAGCAGCCGTTGTTGAGTCTAGAAAAATGTTTTGAGTCATTTAGGAATTATATATCGGAGAGTTTAGGAATTCTTTTACTCCCCAGTCCCTTCATCGCTTTGGTAAGGCATCCTGACGTAGAGTTTTGACTCTTCTCTTCTCAAATTTCACTAATTTTTTTTAGGATCACGCGGGTATCTTGGAATCGTTCCGATGGTTTTGTGACGAGAACATTGTTCTTGGTGCCTCCTGTCATTTAGGGGTTGTGGCAGTGTCCCGGGGAGTTGAGCTCCGAGGTGTTGTTGTCACGATTTTATCATTGCAGTTCTGGAATACCTGAGTTTAGTTCGTCGACATCGAAAATCTCTTTTATGCAATTGTTGGTGAAATAACCTCGATGCCACCCAGTACTGGGGCGGGAGTTTGGGAGTATTGCCATAACTTGTATAACGGATGCTTTTCGAAGGTTGAGGTAGATGGTTTCCGAAGTTTTTCTCGGTTATGTGTTGAAGGATGGATACAGCTGGATGTAGGATTTGCTAGATTTGGGTGAGATATTATGCTTCCCCTGTATCCCCAACACCTGATTGCATAACCGGAAAGGGTTCGGGAGTTTCATAGGTGGGAATTCTTGTAGCTCTAGTTCTTCTTCCACGGATATTTGGTTTGAGATTGGGATTTCTTACCGAGTATTCGTTCTTGCTCCGTACCTTATTGATTTTATTCCTCTACCTAAATTCTAAGTGGCTTCTCAATTTAGGAATATGTGACTATTTCAAGTGGAATGCATTCGTTCTTATGTTCGGATGTGAAGACTATATGTTGCAATTTCAACCCGCTTGATTCAGCTTCAATTTTATCTCTCAATGTGCTAATGGATGTCACCCTCTTCAGGATGGCTCCCGCTAAGGGCAACAATCAGAATCAGAATCAGGATCCGCCACCACCTCCCCCTCCTCCGGAGGCATGGCAAGCTGTGGTGGCTGCTACCAATGCAAACACGCAGTTGATCATGCTAATTCTTCAAGAGCGCAATCAAGCGAACCAAGGCAACCAAGGCAACCAGGGCAACAATGAGAATCACTTTGCTACACTCAACCAGTTCCTTGCTAACCAGCCAAAGACCTTCAGCAATTGTGTTGAGGCAACTGATGCTGACAATTGGCTCGTGGACCTATGCAAGCATTTCGAGTGCAGTAACGTCAGGCCTGAGGACTTTGTCAAGTTCGCTTCCTTCCAACTCAAAGACCAAGCTGCAGAATGGTTTCAGCAGTACAAGGATTCTAGAGGAGGCCGTGTGATTACCTGGGATGAATTCCGTCAAGACTTCAAAGCTCATCATATCCCTCAGGGCATGGTTGAAAGCAAGCGTGAGTAATTCCGCAACCTGAAGCAAGGCTCTTTGTCTGTCTATGACTACAACAAGTTGTTTCAGAAGCTCGTCTGCTTTGCTAAGCAGGACGTCCATGACGAGAAGAGCATGATATACCAGTTCAGGGGTGGTCTCCGAGAAGAAATCCAGCTAGCTCTCGTTCTCTTTGAGCCCAGGAGGTACGATGAGTTCTACAACATGGCATTGAAGCAAGAGGCTACTCAACTGAAGTGTGATGCTTCCAAGAAGCGAGTTAGAGATGCTACTCCTTCTTCCTCTACTCAAGTGGCCAAGCAGCAGAAGTATTGGCTTCCTCCTCCTCCGTTCCGTCAGCCGTATCAACACAAGAGCAAAGGTGGTAGTGGATCTTCCCATCCACCCAACCCTGGCTTTCAGAACAAGACTTTGTCTCAAGCTCCAAGATCGAGTGCTCCGTATCACTGTCCGCTTTCAGAGGTCAGATGCAACAAGTGCCAACAGAAGGGTCACTATGCCAACAAATGCTTCAACCAGAGGCGTCTCCCTCCTCCTCCTCCTGTGAGGTCGGCAAGCACAGCTGTGGTCAAGCATAACCTCAAGCACGCCAAGGTCAACATGCTGAATGTAGCTCAGGCAGAGGACTCATCAGATGTCATCATGGGTAACCTTCCTTTAACGATGTTCCTGCAAAAGTACTTTTTGACACTGGTGCATCGCATTGTTTCATCTCGAGACCTTTTGCATCTAAGCATGAGTTGACTTCCCAAGTTATGCATAAACCGTTAGCAGTTGTCTCTTCGGGTAAATGTTTGCTTGCTAACCACGAGATTCCGGATATTTCTATCATGATGGGTGATTTCAAGATTTTGGCTTCTCCAATGGTTCTTGGTAACTCGGATATTGATCTTATTCTCGGGATGGATTGGCTTTCCAAGCACAAGGCTAAGCTTGATTGTGCAGCCAGGCAGATTCAATTGACTCATTCGTCTGAGGATGTAATTGTCTTTGCCGCTCGGGATAATACCATTCGTCTGTTTTCTCTCAATGAGAAGGGTGAACTGGATGCCATCTCTCAAATTCCAGTCGTTTGCGAATATCAAGACGTCTTTCCAGAAAAGGTTCCAGGAATGCCTCCGCACCGGCCAGTTGAATTCGTCATCGATCTTGAGCCTGGCACGGAACAGTTTGCAAGCGTCCCTACAAGCTCGGACCTGAAGAGTTGAAGGAGCTGAAGAAGAAACTCGATATTCAAGAGCGAATGGGTCTCATCCGACCTAGTTCCTCTCCGTGGGGTTGTGGAGTACTCTTTCTGAAGAAGATGGATGGAACGGACCGACTTTGTGTTGACTACCGTCCATTGAACAAGAAGACTATCAAGAACAAGTACCCACTTCCCAACATCAACGAGCTGTTCGAACAACTCAAAGGTGCCCAAGTATTCTCCAAGCTTGATCTCCGTATGGGTTATCACCAGATTCGAATCCGTGAGCAAGATATTCCCAAGACGGCTTTCAGGACAAGCTATGGTTCATATGAATACACTGTCATGTCTTTTGGCCTCGTCAACGGTCCTCCGACTTTCTCTCACATGATGAACTTCATCTTCAACGCCTACACCAATGACTTCGTGTTGGTCTATCTCGACGACATTCTGGTCTTTTCGAAGAACAAAGAAGATCATGCCAAGCACTTGCGTTTGGTGCTCGATAAGCTCGGGGAACATCAATTCTACGCCAAGTTCTCAAAGTGCGAATTTTGGCTCGATGAGGTTCTTTATCTTGGGCATATCATCTCTGCTAAGGGAATTGCGGAGAATCCTGAGAAGGTGTCCGCAATTGTGAATTGGGAACCACCTCAGAACGTGAAGCAACTCCGTAGCTTCCTCGGTCTCGCAAGCTATTGTCGAAGGTTCGTTGAGAACTTTTCAAAGATCGCGAAGCCTCTTTCAAACCTTCTCCAGAAGCACGTCAAGTACGTTTGGTCTCCGGAATGTGACATCGCTTTCAACACTTTGAAAGAGAAATTGGTCACTGCTCCAGTTCTGACTCCTCCTGATGAATCCAAACCGTTCGAGGTCTTCTGCGATGCCTCTCTTCAAGGTCTTGGTGCAGTGTTGATGCAAGAGAAGAAAGTTGTGGCGTATACCTCTCACCATTTGAAGCCCAACGAGAAGAACTACCCCACTCATGACCTTGAGTTGGCAGCAGTTGTGCATGCTCTTTTGACTTGGAGACATATCTTATTGGGAAGAAAAGTGGACATCTTCACTAACCACAAGAGTCTCAAGTACATCTTCACTCAGCCTAATCTCAATCTCAGGCAGACTCGATGGGTCGAAATGATTCAAGAGTATAATCCAAGTATCAAGTATACTCCAGGCAAGGCCAATGTGATTGCTGACGCTTTGAGCAGGAAGGCTAACTGCAACAGTCTGATTCTCAAGCCTTACCAACCCGAGCTTTGTGGAGCTTTCCGCAAACTCAATCTGCAAGTTGTTCCTCAAGGTTTCCTCGCCAACCTTCAAGTCTCTCCTACCTTGGAAGACCAGATTCGTGAGGCTCAACTTCTTGATGCTATGGTGAAGAAGGTGAAGATTGGGATTGCCAAGAGTCAACCCAAGTACAAGTGCTACCGCCTTGATGACAAGGATACTCTCTTCTTCGAGGATCGTATCGTTGTGCCCAAAGGTGATCTTCATAAGGTTATCATCATCATAAACGAGGCTCACAATTCACTCCTCTCCATCCACCCTGGGAGTACGAAGATGTATCAGGACCTCAAGCAGGCTTATTGGTGGACTCGAATGAAGCGCGAGATTGCCCAGTTCGTGAATGAGTGTGATGTCTGCAGAAGAGTGAAGGCAGAACACCAAAGGCCAGGTGGTCTCCTCCAACCTCTTGCCATTCCAGAATGGAAGTTTGACCACATTGAGATGGACTTCGTGACTGGGTTTCCAAAGTCCAAGCGTGGCAATGATGCTATATTCGTTGTCATTGACAAACTCACTAAAGTGGCTCACTTTCTGCCTATCAAAGAGTCTATCACTGCAGCTCAATTGGCGGAGCTGTATACCTCTTGAATTGTCTCGCTGCACGGTATTCCACAGGTGATCTCTTCAGACCGCGGCAGCATCTTTACCTCCAAGTTATGGGATTCTTTTCAGAAGACCGTGGGCACCAACATCCGCTTCAGCACAACTTTCCATCCTCAAACTAGCGGTCAAGTCGAGCGTGTCAACCAGATTCTTGAAGATATGCTCAGGGCTTGTGTGATCTCCTTCGGCATGAAGTGGAAAGATTGTCTTCCATATGCTGAATTCTCCTACAACAACAGTTTTCAAGCAAGTTCGGGAAAGGCCCCATTCGAAATTCTCTATGGTAGGAAGTGCCGTACCCCTCTCAACTGGTCTGAAACCGGTGAACGCCAACTTCTGGGAAATGACTTAATCACAGAGGCAGAGGAAATGTGTAAAGTCATTCGTGATAACTTCAAAGCAGCGCAATCGCGCCAGAAGAGCTAGTATGATAGTAAGCACCGCGATTTGGCTTTCGAGATCGGAGATCATGTTTACCTCCGCGTCTCTCCAATGAAAGGTACTCATCGCGTCGGTATCAAAGGGAAGCTTGCCCCTAGATACGTGGGACCTTTCAAGATCGTCAGCAAGAGAGGCGGTCTCACCTATCAACTCAAGCTTCCTTCAAACTTTGCAAATGTGCATGACGTGTTCCATGTCTCTCAGCTCCGCAAGTGCTTCACGACTCCTGACCGCACCGTCAACTTCGAAGACATTGAGCTCCAAGAAGGTCTCTCTTATCGTGAGCACCCCGTTGCTATTCTTGAAGAGACTGAACGCAAGACTTGCAATAAGTCAATCAAATTCCTCAAAGTCAAGTGGTCACACCATTCCGACCGTGAAGCCACCTGGGAACGCGAGGATCACCTCCGTTCTAAGTACCCGGCGTTCTTCCAGTCCTAGATCTCGGGACGAGATCCTTTCGTAGTGGTGGAGTGTTGTAACATCCCGGATGTAACTTACCTAATATGTACTGCAACTCTTGTCGTTTCCGGCGCTAAGTTATTTTATTTTCTTGGGATCGGGTTTTTGTCTTCGTGTGTTGTTGTCATTTTCTTGCATCTCATATCATGTCATCATGTGCATTGCATTTGCATACGTGTTTGTCTCATGCATCCAAGCATTTTCCCCGTTGTCCGTTTTGCGTTCCGGCGCTCCTATCTCCTCCGGTGGTCATTTCTACCTTCTTTTCATGTGTGGGGATTAAACATTTCCGGGTTGGACCAAGACTTGCCAAGCGGCCTTGGTTTACTACCGGTAGACCGCCTTTCAAGTTTCGTACCATTTGGACTTCGTTTGATGCTCCAACGGTTAACCGAGGGACCGAAAAGGCCTCGTGTGTGTTGCAGCCCAACACCCCTCCATTTTGGCCCAAAACCCACCAAAGCCCTCTCCATCATCTAGATCGTTCGATCACGATCGCGTGGCCGAAAACCGCACCTCATTTGGACTCTCCTAGCTCCCTCTATGCCTATTTAAATGTCCCCCTCCAAAATTCACGGTTCTTCTCCCCCCTAAACCCTAGATCCATTTTCCCCGCCGCCGCCGGACGAAATCTCGCAGGCCGGACATTGTCCGACCCGCTCCGCCGCTGCCATGTGTCGCTGTCCGAGTGGCTCGGCCGCCTCCTCCACCGCGCGGCCCGAGGAGCCCGTCGCCGGCCCCCGAGGCCCGGGTCCGCCGCCACCTGCCCGAGGGACGCCGCCCTCACCGCGCCGCCCCGCTGCCCATCTCCGGTGGCCGGAGCTCCCTCGCCGCTCCGTCGCTGGCCGCGCTCCGCCACCGCGTCGGCCGCCGCGCGCCGCACCGCGTCGGCCGCCGCCGACCCCGCCCCACCACGGCAACGCGCCGCCCGGAGCTCGCCGACCCCGGCTCCGGCCTCCTCCCCAACTCCGGCGATGTCTCCGGCAAGCTTCAGCAACTCCGGCACCGACCTCCCCGACGAACGTCGACTTCCGCGCGTGAACAGTGCCGGCCCGATCCGATCCAGATCCGGATCCAAACCCTAGGGTTGACTTTTGCCCTGTTTCCTGTATTGTTTTGCATATTTCATCATGCTATATCTCCTCATCCGTAGATCCATTTTGGGCGTGTAGAATATCAAAATGTTCACCTCGGAGAGCACATCATTTCATCTCATTGCATCATTTTCATTTGAGCTCATCTTGATGCCCGAAATGCTGTTGGAAGAGTGCTATTTGAGTTAAGTGTCAGATCTGCTGCACCAAATAGCTATTTGTCATTTTTGCCATGATTATTGTGTGCATGATATGCCCCTGAGCTCTACATGTGTTTTGTTATATGCTTTGCCATCTTTCCATAGGTGCAATCCATGTATTTTTGTGATAAGTGTGGTGACTAGAACAAGCTTGCAAAGTGGTGCATTCGTTAATGCTGAATTCAGGGACTTAGCAATTCCACTAAGTCCTTGGCTTGTTTTTATCAATATGCCATATGTTCATGTTGTTTCCTAGTGATCCGTGCCTCTTTTGAGGATGATCAGTAAGGATGATTTGTTAATCTTGTAGTGCTATATCCATCCATGTCTTTGTTTGCAACTATGGAGCATCCTAGCTTGAGTCAATCGAGCTCTACTTTTGCTATTTCGTGAATCTGGGCAGATTGTCTACTTGTTAGCGATTTTCCCGAGGATGTTGTAGTTGATCCGTGCATGCTATGTTGTTGTTCTTGCTATTTCTAGCTTGCATAATGTGTATTATTGACGGGTGTATGCTTAGATTGTCATGACATGCTCTGTAATGAGTGCATCGAGCTCGTAAACATGCCTACTCGCTAAGATATTTGCATGCTCCAGTTTTTCACTAAGTCTGAGATCTGATTATGTTTTTGCCATGTTCACATGCTTGCAATTGTATTTTCTGATCCCTTTTGGCTCAAGGTCACTAAGGGACTTTTGTTAAGCTCCTTGAGTAGCTCCATGCCTTGCCCTACTTTTCCATGTTAAGTTCCTGTAGCATATAGTTTTCTTGCTTCAAAGTGTGCTACCTGATCTGAAATTCCAGACAAGTGTTAATTTCACCAAGTCTGAAACTTGTTTACCAATTGCACTTTTGCCATTCTTGTTTGAACCTGTTAATGGATGAATTGGCCATAGCTCAGTGTTCATCTTCTGTTAAGCATTATGAGTGGATCCCTTCCATTTATTTTTTGCCATGCTTGAATGATGTAGCATGTTTAACTTGTTGCATTTAGATGGCTACTTGCTGTTTATCGCAGACCGGTGCCATATTTGTTTTGCTTGCCATTTCCAAACCGTGCATCCGATTCCGGCGATCTTTATATCGATTTCAACCGAAATCACCTAATCTTTCCAGTGGCACTCTTGGATTTCCAAGTTGAGGCCAGGTTCTTTCATCCCTTGTCAACTCTTGCATATACATCACATACCGCATCCCGCATAGCATACCATGTTTGCATCATGTTGTTTGAGCTTTGCACGTGGTTGATTGTGTTCCGTTTGCTTGTTTTTCTTGTTTGGGTAGAGCCGGGAGACGAGTTCGCTAACAAGGAGCCCGTTGAGTTTGCTTTCGAGGATCTAGTCAACTCTGACAACTTTGCAGGCAAGATGATCATACCCTCGAAATCACTTCCTATCTTTGCTTTGCTAGATGCTCGCTCTTTTGCTATGCCTATGCTACGATGCCTACCACTTGCTTATCATGCCTCCCAAATTGCCATGTCAAACCTCTAACCCAACATGTCCTAGCAAACCGTTGATTGTCTATGTTACCGCTTTGCTCAGCCCCTCTTATAGCGTTGCTAGTTGCAGGTGAAGATTGGAGATCGTTCCTTTTGGGAACATTATTTACTTGTTGGGATATCACTATATTATCTTGTTATCTTAATGCATCTATATACTTGGTAAAGGGTGGAAGGCTCGGCCTCTCGCCTAGTGTTTTGTTCCACTCTTGCTGCCCTAGTTTCCGTCATATCGGTGTTATGTTCCCGGATTTTGCGTTCCTTATGCGGTTGGGTAATAATGGGAACCCCTTGACAGTTCACCTTGAATAAAACTCTTCCAGCAATGCCCAACCTTGGTTTTACCATTTTCCACCTAGCCTCTTTTTCCCTTGGGTTTCCAGAGCCCAAGGGTCATCTTATTTAAACCCCCCCCGGGCCAGTGCTCCTCTCATTGTTGGTCCACCTCGTCAGCCGCCGGTGGCCACCAGGGGCAACTCTGGGCTGGCCTACCGGAAGTTTGGACAATCTGAGTGTGCCCTGAGAACGAGATATGTGGAGCTCCTATCGGGATTTGTCGGCACATTCGGGCGGTGTTGCTGGATTGGTTTTAACTTGTCGAAGTGTCTTGTAGAACCGGGATACCGAGTCTGATCGGAATGTCTCGGGAGAAGGTATATCCTTCGTTGACCGTGAGAGCTTGTCATGGGCTAAGTTGGGACTCCCCTGCAGGGATTTGAACTTTCGAAAGTCGTGCCCACGGTTATGGGCAGATGGGAATTTGTTAATGTCCGGTGGTAGATAACTTGAACCTTAACTTAATTAAAGTGAATCAACTGTGTGAGTAACCGTGATGGTCTCTTCTCGGCGGAGTCCGGGAAGTGAACATGGTGTTGGAGTAATGCTTGCCGTAGTTTGCTCTCTAGTTCTTCATTTGCGCTTTGTCTTCTCTTCTCGCTCTCTTTTGCGAACAGGTTAGCCACCATACATGCTAGTCGCTTGCTGCAGCTCCACATATTACCTTGCCTTTTCCTATAAGCTTAAATAGTCTTGATCGCGAGGGTGCGAGATTGCTGAGTCCCTGTGGCTCACAGATTACTTCCAAACCAGATGCAGGACCAGACGACTCCGTTCCAGATGATGCGCTTGAGCTCAAGTGGGAGTTCGACAAGGACTCACGTCGTTACTATGTGTCTTTCCCTGATGATCAGTAGTGGTGCCCAGTTGGGGCGATCGGGACCGTGTCGCATGTTGGGTTGATCTTTTATTTTGGCACCGTAGTTGGGCCATGAGTGATTGGATGATGTAATGCTATTTATGTACTTTGTTTGACGTGGCGAGTGTAAGCCAACTATGTACCTTCCCTTTTATTATCTACTTACATGGGATGTTGTGAAGATTGCCTTACTTGCGACATTGCTTTCAATGTGGTTATGCCTCTAAGTCGTGCTTCGACACGTAGGAGATATAGCCGCATCGAGGGCGTTACAGTTTCTCCAGACATGCCTGAATCATGTGCTGATATGTTGCGTCGGCGTTTTTGAGCCAGAAAGGCATTGTGTCGAAACAGAAGGGACCGTATGGTGTGATGAATGCCGTTACGGCTTGGTCGGACTCCGCCATCTTGATTTGGTGGTAACCGGAGTATGCGTCGAGGAAACATAATGACTCGTGTCCTGCGGTAGCATCAATAATTTGATCGATGAGGGGGAGGGGGAAGGGATCCTTTGGGAAAGCTTTATTGAGGCCCTTGAAATTGACACAAAGGCGCCAGGATTTATCCTTCTTTGGTACCATCACCAGGTTTGCTAGCCAGTCCGGGTGTTTTATTTCTCTGATGAATCCGACCTCCAATAACTTGGCTAGTTCCTCTCCCATGGCATGTCTCTTAGGTTCGGAGAAACGCCGAAGAGCTTGCTTGACCGGCTTTAATCCATTTAGGATATTGAGGCTATGCTCAGCCAGCCTGCGTGGGATTCCTGCCATGTCTGAGGGATGCCAGGCGAATATGTCCCAATTCTCGCGCAGGAACTCTCGTAGTGCGGCATCCACGGCGGGGTTTAACTATGCCCCGATGGAGGCTGTTTTTGTAGGGTCCGTTGGCTGGACTTGGAATTTGACTATTTCATCCGCTGGTTTAAAAGAGGTGGACTTGGATCTCTTGTCGAGTATCACGTCGTCCCTGTCCACTGTGGAGCGTAGCATGGTTAATTCCTCGACCGAGAGGGCCTCGGATAATGCCTCGAGGGCTAGTGCGGTTGTTTTTTTTTCGGCGCGGAGTGCTGTGTCCGGATCACTAGCGAGAGTGATGATTCCGTTGGGCCCGGGCATTTTGAGCTTCATGTACCCATAATGGGGTACGGCTTGGAAGATCGTGAACGCCTCACGTCCTAAAAGGGCGTGGTATCCACTGCTGAACGGGGCCACTTGAAATGTAATTTCTTCGGACCTATACTTCTCTGGCGTACCGAATACCACATCTAGTGTGATTTTCCCAGCGCATCGTGCTTCTCGACTGGGTATGATTCCTCTGAAGGTTGTGCTACTTTGCTCAATGCGCTTCCAGTCTATTTCCATTTTTTGAAGAGTTTCCTCATAGATGAGGTTTAATCCGCTGCCGTCGTCCATGAGTACTTTGGTGAGTCGAAAGCCGTCCACGATGGGACTGAGGACCAGTGTGGCTGGTGCTCGGGCTATTCGGAATTTAGGTTCGTCACCGGCATTGAAGGTAATAGCCGTGTCACTCCATGGATTTAATGCTGCTACGTGGCAGATTTCGGCCATGCTGCGGAGTGTTCGCTTGCGCCTATTATTTGACGCGAAGGTCTCAAAGACTGTTAACACTGTATTGTTATCCATGGGATGGTGCTCTGTGGCATTTGGGATAAGAAGATCCTCACCACTTTTGGCCACCTGCCGGAGTATCCAACATGCTCTAAGGCTGTGTGTTGGTATTGTATCCACTGTGCTATGAATTTTGCAGGGTCCGTTAAGCCATCCCTCCAATACGGTTCCGTGCCCTGTAGAGGGTTTTTTGCTTCTTTGTAATGAACTTGGGTGTCTTATGATAGTGCACCCTTTTACCTCGGACTGGGTGCATATAGGGAGCCGGATTATCCCAAAATTTCGTTTCGGTTTTCCAGGCACTTTCCATCGCACAGTACTTTCGTACTATGGATGCCAAGTCGGCGAAGCGTGATATGTCACGGCGACTTATGGCGTTAAGGATTCCCTTGTCTGTGCAGTTATTGCAGAAAAGTGAGACTGCGTCTTCCTCGCGGCAGTCCTTAACCTTGTTCATCACAAGGAGGAATCTGGCCGAATAATGATGTACTGTTTCATGGGGCTCTAGCCTGTTGTGGGAAAGATCATTTATGTCTAGGTGGGTGGGTGGATTTGAGTCCGGACCCCTACCCGATCTGAGACCCAGGGGCCGAGGGGTTTCTAATCTTGGAAGTTCGGATTCCGGTATGTTGCCCGATGAGTCTGGCCCGCTGCCTGACTCTAGGTTCAGAGTTTGGGTGATGTCCTCCCACAAATGGGTATCCGGCTCAGAGAGCTCAGGACTTCGGACATAGTTAGTCTTCAAGATAGAGGGAGAATCGCCGAATTGTTCCTCCACCACTGCAACATGATGGGTGACCGGTGGAGAGTTGATCTCCCTTCGATCGGGTTTAAGCCCAATCCGATCATAGTCCGTAGCGACCCCCAAGGCGACGATGCGATCCAAGAGTTCGTTTAGGGAGGAGAGCTCCATTGGATCCATCTACTCGGCGAATTCCGAGCCGACATGGAGGCTGTTTTTGATGACCCAAGAAGTCATCGTCGGTGCAGCGGCCGAACAGGCGGTCATGACGAAACTTCCTAGCCGGAGAGTTTGGCCGACAGCCAGAGCTCCCCCGGCGGTAATGTTGTTTTTAACAACGAGATGAGGCATCCTTCCTCACGGCGACGTCACAGAGGATCTCTCAATGAAAGCACCAATGTCGGTGTCAAAACCGGTGGATCTCGGGTAGGGGGTCCCGAACTGTGCTTCTAAGGCGGATGGTAACAGGATGTAGGGGACACGATGTTTTACCCAGGTTCGGGCCCTCTTGATGGAGGTAAAACCCTACGTCCTGCTTGATTTATTCTTGATGATATGAGTATTACAAGAGTTGATCTACCACGAGATCAGAGAGGCTAAACCCTAGAAGCTAGCCTATGGTATGATTGTATGTTGTCCTACGGACTAAAACCCTCTGGTTTATATAGACACCAGAGGGGCTAGGGTTACATAAGGTCGGTTAGAAAGGAGGAGATATACATATCTGTATCGCCTAGCTTGCCTTCCACGCCAAGTAGAGTCCCATCCGGACACGAGACGAAGTCTTCAATCTTGTATCTTCATAGTCCAACAGTCCGGCCAAAGGATATAATCCGGCTGTCCGGATACCTCCTAATCCAGGACTCCCTCAGACGCGCTCGTCCAAAATGTAGGCTGTGTTACAAAAGTACCCCCACCAATTTGAACTAGTATCCCTTTCAACTCGGGGTTAGAAAGGGGATTTCACGTGTCGGGATTTGGCAGTTGGAGGGAGTTTTCGTGCGCGTTGCAATTCCGGGATAGCAAGGCGCACATTGTGAAGGAGTGAGTTTTCAGATCACAAAGAGACAAAGCAATATCTAAATTTTCGGGATAACAAGGCGCTGGTTGAAATTCTGGGACAAGCCTAATGTGCAATAATGTATGTACCAAATCAATTCGCACTTCCCTCAACAAAAAAACTATTCGCACCACACAAAGAGAGATTCTTGTCCCGTTTTACTGTACAAATGCTATTCAAAACTATGAATCCATGTTATGTCCAATTAAATTTTTTCATTGGCTGTATAATGCATGTAACCTACTCATACGGACATTTTACTGCATTCCAAATGTATATACTACCGCTGCAATTTGATTTGAAAAATTCATTTCTCTATTTGAATAAGAATCTACAATCATGACTGTTGCGTAGTTAAACCATTATCCGTATATTATCTTAACAACACGTCACATGATTACTGTAAAGTTAGATGTGAACTATGTGTACTATATGAACTCGAATTCAAATTTTTGAATCCACTTGATGTTGATTCCAAATATTAGTACATTTGAAGTGCTTGATAGATGTTCCTAATCTAAACCATGTTTCATATGTATACTGTGTTTATCACACAATATATATTGCCCCACCGTATACATTATGACAAGTATTCAGACATGAGTTGCAAAAGCCACACATTATCACAAATTCAAATAAATTTTTATATAGTATAACATGTTCATAACCACACCATGCATATCACCATTATAATCATGCATGCGTGGGTTTAAAACACTATGATCTCTTATTCAAATATCCGAATCCACTTCTATAAAAAATATGATCTCTGTTAGTCTTTTACACCCACACAACCCTCTTAGCTAGCACTAACTTTCACTCGTGCATATACACGCCCACCTCACCGTCACCCTTGCTCAGCATTCTCTCCATCGAGCACATTCGTTATTTTTCTTTAGGTCGTTCTCCCACAGTGTTTGCAAGTCTCCCCATCCCTTTCTTTCCAGCACACACTGATCGATATACATCTCTAGCTAGGTATGCCTACCACAACCAAACACTTTCACTCATCTCTTCTCACCGTCCATGCCTCCCTATGTCTAATATGGTCCCACACACATGCACACTCTCACCCCTCTTTTGATCAATCTCGCACTCGCACACTCCTTCCCATCTTGACATATATGCCTCTCGCACCACCTCCTAGCTAGCCGCATACCTCTCTCTCTCTCTCTCTCTCTCTCTCTATCCGTCTCTCCGGGCCTTATTTGCCTCTAACACATGCATATAGCTAGGTCGGCTATAACTCTCTTTCCGCATGCACCGATTGATGTACATCACTCGTTATGTCTCTCACTTTCTCGGACGCACAATGATTGATTTACCTATCTAGTTAAGTCTGCTTACCACACACATATCGCCCCCTCATCATCCATGCATGCCTCCCGACCCATCTCTCACATGCATGTGAACACATAAACATGCACCCCCTCTCTTACTGTTATTACAGTCATACCCTCCGTTTGTCTAGTAGGCCTCTCCCATCATCTATGAGAAGTAACTCCACCACCAACCCTCTGACACTCTGGCTTTGTCTCTCTCCCTGAAAGTGCTAGCTATCGACTAGAGAGGGGGTGAATAGGCGATTTTTATGAAAGTCTTCAAAACACGAGGTCTTTGAAGACAGACAATCAAATTGAACCTATATGATATGCAACGGAAGATAAACTACTCTAGACAAACCATAGTCAAGTAAGCAGTATAATGAAAGCACGAAGACTAATAGCAGTTAGGTAGTACCGATCGGAATGGAAGATAGTATGAATCCAAATAGGTAATAGTCTTCACACAGTGAAGTCAAACAGATTAGGCAGGCAAGCAATGACTTCATGAAGACAAACTGAAATCTAAAGAAGGTAGGGGATAGAAGCAGTGGCTTGGTGAAGACAAGGATTTGGTAGACCAATTCCAGTTGCTGTGACAACTGTACGTCTAGTTAGGGAGGTTGAGATTGAACTCAGAAGACTGTGTCTTCACCTTATTCCCCTTGAGCTAAGGACACCTAGTCCTCGCCCAATCACTTCGGTAAGTCTTCAAAGTAGATTTCCAAACCTTCACATACTCCGTTCACGGGAGATCCACAATGAATCTTGGATCCTCAGAACGTAACGCCTAACCGACTAGAGGATGCACCGTCGTCAAGTGTAATAGGTCTTCATATCACGCGGACATAAAGACTTCAGTGATGTCTAACACTCTTTGGCTCTAGGTGTTTTGGGCTTTGTCCTCGCAAGGATCTCTCTCTCAAAGGCTTCAGAGGTGGGTTGATCTCAAACGACAAAAGTCGTGCACTAACTCTGAGCATCCACCAATTTATGGTGTAGGAGTGGGCTATTTATAGCCAGGAGGCAACCCGACATGATATGTCCAAAATGACCCTGGTCCACTAAGGAACCGACACATGTCCAACGGTCAGATTTCAAACACACGGGGCAGCTTGGCTTGAGCTACAAGCAAAGCTGACTCATCCAACTCTGGATAAGATTTGCTCTCATTGTCTTTGCTCGAAGACATAGGATTTTGGTTGAGCATCACATTAGTCATCTGACTTTGTTCACTTGGACCCCACTTAACAGTTCGGTGATTCCTATAACTCAATAAAGAAGAAAAGGAAACTATGAAAGAAACTATGTCTTCGCACTCCATAATCTTCAAGTGAATGTCTTCACACGTCATTATCTTCAACGTGAATGTCTCCACGAACCACCATTGTCTTTAATGTCTTCATACATTTTAGGGGTCATCTCTGGTAGCAAAACCGAATCAATGAGGGACTTCTACCTGTGTTATCCTGCAATTCTCACAAACACATTAGTCCCTCAACCATGTTTGTCGTCAATACTCCAAAACCAACTAGGGGTGGCACTAGATGCACTTACAATCTCCCCCTTTTTGGTGATTGATGACAAACTGGTTGAGGTTTTCAACGGGGATAAAAGTATATGGAAGTTAAAGTACATGGGCATTGTATTCAGAGGTTGAAAGAGGCTACCCCTGAAGATGTGCATGTAAATATTTTGCCTTTGGATGCAAATGCACATGACAGGTTTTGTTTTGTGGAGATCCTCTTCAACACATGAAGACAATTCATTGTGCATATATAAATGTAATGAAGATAATGACATGCACAATGAGAAATGGGCGTCCGCAGAATGACTTCATGCGGGATTTATCATCGCATCAAATGGTAGCAACAAAAGTGGCACACGACCATCAAGTTTTAAGTGTTACAACTAAAAAACCAACAATTCAAGAATGAGAGTTGTAAAATCTTAGCAAAACTAAGCACCCGACCAATATGGACCCGCTTGAAGACTATCAACTCATATGCTTCTCCCCTTTTGTCAGCAATGACCAAAAAGGTTTGAAAACATAGAGTGTCTATTCATTCCCAGGCGGTGAAGATGTTGGAGTAGCAGGGTCGACGTTGGAGTTGGGCGGTGCAGAGGGGCCTGATGCAGAATCTTGGTGCAGTGAAGCTAGCACTGGTGAAGTGAGGTCATCCTCTTCATCAATGACTCTCGCAACAATAGTTGGGGCTGAAGATGAATACTACGAATGTTCAAGGTAAGGAGTTGGATGCCAACTTGCTGATTGCGGAGGCCTGGAGTCAAACTTGAAGCACTCAATGAAGCCATCTGCTTGAAGATTAGCTTCAGAACAGAGCAGTGTGAGGCTCTTCTAGGAACGCCGACAGGCTTCATGTGCAACAAAAGAGTTCTTGGTTACAAGGTTGTGAATGCGATTGACATCAACGAGAAGACTTTGCAACTGACGCTTCAGCTAGTCATGATGCCTATCCTTCTTTTGATGAAGTGACACAAGAAGCTCTCTATCATTCAGGACACGAGCACGCTTCTGAGGCCTTTGAGCTACCATGATGGCTGTTGCATCAGTGTTGGCACGATGCGGCAGCCGAAGCTGGCCAGCACGAGGACCAGTAGGAGCAGGACGATTCGGGACATGAATACCTTCAATAGGTTGAGTGAAGCTTTGAAAGGCGACATTGTCTTCATGTATTGGCTTCTTGGCAGGCCCATGGTATATGGCTTCATATGACATATCGAATTCAGGCACAAATACAACATGGTTGCGCGCTGAAGCTTGATAGCTGATGGTAGAGTGAAGCTTAATGAGCCGCATGACCCATGGAGCATAAAACTTAAGGCCAAACAGGTCAATTTCGGAGGCAGCCAACTGGCGGATGAAAAAGTTTTGAGTGTTGAATCTGATGCCATTGACAATATAGAAGACCAATGTCTTCATGGTGCCATCAATCTTGGCATGAGAAAAATGACCCTTGATTGGCCACATAGTATGCCTCAAAGTGTGACATATAGTGCGGGGCAGGTACTCGAGGTCTTGGACATAGAACTCCTAGGGGTATTCAGCATCAATAGGCAAAGGCTTCATCACACTAAGCATTTGACTTATATTGGGCTCAGGCTTCTGGAAGACAATCTGCAGTTCTTGCTCATGGCGCTGACAACCTGGCTCATAGAGATCACCAGGAGTGGGCAGGGAAGTGAGCTTGATGATATCTTGAGCTTTAGCTTTATGATGGACATCCACTCAAGGACCCATGTCTTCAGATCCCTGTTGTAGCCTGATATGTGGAGAGTGGCATAGAATTGCAGAAGAAGCTCTTCATTCTAGTGCTCCTTGTCAATGAAAAATGGGAGCACACCAACTTCACGAAAGTAATCAAGAGCCTCTTCAAGGCATGGCAGCCCAGCAATGTCATCACAATCCAGACGCTTGTGGGGAAAGATCATGTCTTGGTTCTATAGAATTCATGAATAGTAGCTGCGTTGTTGGTGGCTTCAGAACCTATCAGAGGAGATCTTGGGGATCATGTTGTTGGGGAACATAGTAATTTCAAAAAAATTCCTACGCACACGCAAGATCATGGTGATGCATAGCAACGAAAGGGGAGAGTGTTGTCCACATACCCTCATAGACCGAAAGCGGAAGCGTTAGCAAAACACAGTTGATGTAGTCGTACGTCTTCACGGCCCGACCGATCAAGCACCGAAACTACGGCACCTCCGAGTTCTAGCACACGTTCAGCTCGATGACGATCCCCGGACTTCGATCCAGCAAAATGTCGGGGAAGAGTTCCGTCAGCACGACGGCATCGTGACGATCTTGATGTTCTACTATCGCAGGGCTTCGCCTAAGCACCACTACAATATTATCGAGGACTATGGTGGAGGGGGGCACCGCACACGGCTAAGAGATCAATGATCAACTGTTGTGTCGATGGGGTTCCCCCTGCCCCCGTATATAAAGGAGCAAGGGAGGGAGGCAGCCGGCCTAGGAGGAGGGTGCGCCAAGGGGGGGGGGTCCTACTCCCACCGGGAGTAGGACTCCTCCTTCCCTTGTTGGAGTAGGAGAGAAGGAAAGAGGGGGAGAGGAACAAGGAAAAGTGGGCTGCACCCCTTGTCCAATTCGGACCAGAGGGGGGGCACGCGCCTCCTTCCTTTTGGCCTCTCTCCTCTATTCCCGTATGGCCCAATAAGGCCCATATACTCCCCGGCGAATTCCCGTAACTCTCTGGTACTCCAAAAAATACTCGAATCACTCGGAACCTTTCCGATGTCCGAATATAGTCGTCCAATATATCAATCTTTACGTCTCGACCATTTCGAGACTCCTCGTCATGTCCCCGATCTCATCCGGGACTCCGAACTCCTTCGGTACATAAAAACTCATAAACTCATAATATAACTGTCATCGAAACCTTAAGCGTGCGGACCCTACGGGTTCGAGAACAATGTACACATGACCGAGACACGTCTCCGGTCAATAACCAATAGTGGAACCTGGATGCTCATATTGGCTCCCACATATTCTACGAAGATCTTTATCGGTCAGACCGCATAACAACATACGTTGTTCCCTTTGTCATCGGTATGTTACTTGCCCGAGATTCGATCGTAGGTATCTCAATACCTAGTTCAATCTCGTTACCGGCAAGTCTCTTTACTCGTTCCGTAATACATCATCCTCCAACTAACTCATTAGTTGCAATGCTTGCAAGGCTTAAGTGATGTGCATTACCGAGAGGGCCCAGAGATACCTCTCCGACAATCGGAGTGACAAATCCTAATCTCGAAATACGCCAACCCAACAAGTACCTTCAGAGACACCTGTAGAGCACCTTTATAATCACCCAGTTACGTTGTGATGTTTGGTAGCACACAAAGTGTTCCTCCGGTAAACGGGAGTTGCATAATCTCATAGTCATAGGAACATGTATAAGTCATGAAGAAAGCAATAGCAACAAACTCAACGATCAAGTGCTATGCTAACGGAATGGGTCAAGTCAATCACATCATTCTCCTAATGATGTGATCCCGTTAATCAAATGACAACTCATGTCTATGGTTAGGAAACATAACCATCTTTGATCAACGAGCTAGTCAAGTAGAGGCATACTACTGACACTCTGTTTGTTTATGTATTCACACATGTATTATGTTTCCGGTTAATACAATTCTAGCGTGAATAATAAACATTTATCATGATATAAGGAAATAAATAATAACTTTATTACTGCCTCTAGGGCATATTTCCTTCAGTCTCCCACTTGTACTAGAGTCGATAATCTAGTTCACATCGCCATGTGATTTAATACCAATAGTTCACATCACCATGTGATTAACACCCATAGTTCACATCGACATGTGACCAAAACTCAAAGGGTTTACTAGAGTCAATAATCTAGTTCACATCACTATGTGATTAACACCCAAAGAATACTAAGGTGTGATCATGTTTTACTTGTGAGAGAAAGTTTAGTCAACGGGTCTGCCACATTCAGATCCGTAAGTATTTTGCAAATTTCTATGTCAACAATGCTCTGCATGGAGCTACTCTAGGTAATTGCTCCCACTTTCAATATGTATCCAGATTGAGATTTAGAGTCATCTGGATCATTGTCAAAATTTGCATCGACATAACCCTTTATGATGAACCTTTTTGTCACCTCCATAATCAAGAAACATATCCTTATTCCACTAAGGATAATTTTGACCGTTGTCTAGTGATCTACTCCTAGATCACTATTGTACTCCGTTGCCAAACTCAGGGCAGGGTATACAATAGGTCTGGTACACAATATGGCATACTTTATAGAACCTATGGCTGAGGCATAGGGAATGACTTTCATTTTTCTCTCTATCTTCTGCCGTGGTCGGGTTTTGAGTCTTACTCAACTTCACACCTTGTAACACAGGCAAGAACTCCTTCTTTGACTGTTCCATTTGGAACTACTTCAAAATCTTGTCAAGGTATGTACTCATTGAAAAACTTATCAAGTGTCTTGATCTATCTCTATAGATCTTGATGCTCAATATGTAAGCAGCTTCACCGATGTCTTTCTTTGAAAAACTCCTTTCAAACATTCCTTTATGCTTTGCAGAATAATTCTACATTATCTCCGATCAACAATATGTCACTCACATATAATTATCAGAAATGTTGTAGTGCCCCCACTCACTTTCTTGTAAATACAGGTTTCACCGCAAGTCTGTATAAAACTATATGCTTTGATCAACTTATCAAAGCATATATTCCAACTCCGAGATGCTTGCACTAGTCCATAGATGGATCGCTGGAGCTTGCATATTTTGTTAGTACCTTTAGGATTGATAAAACCTTCTGGTTGCATCATATACAACTCTTCTTTAATAAATCCATTAAGGAATGCAGTTTTGTTTATCCATTTGCCAGATTTCATAAAGTGCGGCAATTTCTAACATGATTCGGACAGACTTAAGCATAGATACGAGTGAGAAACTCTCATCGTAGTCAACACCTTGAACTTGTCGAAAACCTTTTTGCGACAATTCTAGCTTTGTAGATAGTAACACTAATATCAGCGTCCATCTTCCTCTTGAAGATCCATTTAATCTCAATGGCTCGCCGATAATTGGGCAAGTCAATCAAAGTCCATACTTTGTTCTCATACATGGATCTCATCTCAGATTTCATGGCCTCAAACCATTTTGTGGAATCTGGGCTCATCATCGCTTCCTCATAGTTTGTAGGTTCGTCATGGTCAAGTAACATGACCTCCAGAACATGATTACCGTACCACTCTGGTGTGGATCTCACTCTGGTTTACCTACAAGGTTCGGTAGTAACTTGATCTGAAGTTACATGATCATCATCATTAGATTCCTCCAATGTTGGGGATATCGCTCATCGGGAACTTATCGGTCGACCCATGATAAGGGGTAAATCGGCCAGTTTATCGGCATATCGGCCGATTTATCGCCATATCGGCTGATTTATCAGCCGATTTATCTTATCGGTCACACAACGATAAGCAATAAATCGGCCGATTTATCGGAATATCGGAAGATATCTTGAACAGTGGCTTCCTCACTAATTGGTGTAGTAGTCACAGGAACAGATTTCTATGATGAACTACTTTCCAATAAGGGAGCAGGTACAGTTACCTCATCAAGTTCTACTTTCCTCCCACTCACTTCTTTCAAGAGAAACTCCTTCTCTAGAAAGGATCCATTCTCAGCAATGAATAACTTGCCTTTGGATCTGTGATAGAAGGTGTACCCAACATTTTCTTTTGGGTATCCTATGAAGACGCACTTCTCCGATTTTGGGTTTTAGCTTATCAAGTTGAAACTTTTTCACATAAGCATTGCAGCCTCAAACTTTAAGAAACGACAACTTTGGTTTCTTGCCAAACCACAGTTCATACGGTGTCGCCTCAACGGATTTAGATGGTGCCCTTTTTAACGTGAATGTAGCTGTCTCTAATGCATAACCCCAAAATGATAGCGGTAAATCTGTAAGAGACATCATAGATCGCACCATATCAAGTAAAGTACGATTACGACGTTCGGACACACCATTACACTATGGTGTTCCAGGTGGCGTGAGTAGTGAAACTATTTCACATTGTTTTAACTGAAGGCCAAACTCGTAACTCAAATATTTTACTTCTGTGATCATATCGTAGAAACTTTTATTTTTGTTACGACGATTCTCCACTTCACTCTGAAATTCTTTAAAATTTTCAAATATTTCAGACTTGTGTTTCATCAAGTAGATATACTCATATATGCTTAAATCATCTGTGAAGATCGGAAAATAATGATACCTGTTGCTTGCTCCATTGTTCCGGAGAACGGAGTCTTAGTCATCTTGCCCATGAGGCATGGTTCGCAAGCATCAATTGATTCATAATCAAGTGATTCCAAAAGCCCATCAGCATGAATTTTCTTCATGCGTTTTACACCAATATGACCTAAACGGCAGTGCCACAAATAAGTTGCAATATCATTATTAACTTTGCATCTTTTGGTTTCAATATTATGAATATGTGTATCACTACGATCGAGATCCAACGAACCATTTTCATTGTGTGTGTAACCATATATGTAAACAGAACAACAATTTATTCTCTTACTTAAATGAATAACCGTATTGCAATAAACATGATCAAATCATATTCATGCTCAACGCAAACATCAAATAACACTTATTTAGGTTTCAACACTAATCCCGAAAGTATAGGGAGTGTGCGATGATGATCATATCAATCTTGGAACCACTTCCAACACACATCATCACTTCACCCTTAACTAGTCTCTGTTCATTCTGCCACTCCCGTTTCGAGTTACTATTCTTAGCAACTGAACTAGTATCAAATACTGAGGGGTTTCTATAAACACTAGTAAAGTACACATCAATAACATGTATATCAAATATACCTATGTTCACTTTGCCATCCTTCTTATCCGCCAATTACTTGGGGTAGTTCCGCTTCCAGTGCCCAATCCCTTTGCAGTAGAAGCACTCAGTTTCAGGCTTAGGTCCAGACTTGGGTTTTTTTCACTTGAGCAGCAACTTGCTTGCCGTTCTTCTTGAAGTTCCCCTTTCTGCCCTTTGTCCCTTTACTTGAAACTAGTGGTTTTGTTTACCATCAACACTTGATGCTTTTCTTGATTTCTACCTTCGTCGATTTTAGCATCACGAAGAGCATGGGAATCGTTTCTGTTATCCCTTGCATATTATAGTTCATCACAAAGTTCTACTAACTTGGTGATGGTGACTAGAGAATTCTGTCAATCACTATTTTATCTGGAAGATTAACTCCCACTTGATTCAAGCGATTGTAATACCCAGACAATCTGAGCACATGCTCACTGCTTGAGCTATTCTCCTCCATCTTTTAGCTATAGAACTTGTTGGAGACTTCATATCTCTCAACTCGGGTATTTGCTTGAAATATTAATTTCAACTCCTGGAACATCTCATATGGTTCATGATGTTCAAAACGTCTTTGAAATCCCGATTCTAAGTTGTTAAGCATGGTGCACTAAACTATCAAGTAGTCATCATATTGAGCTAACCAAACGTTCATAACGTCTGCATCTGCTCCTGCAATAGGTTTGTCACCTAGCGGTGCATCAAGAACATAATTCTTCTGTGCAGCAATGAGGATAATCCTCAGATCACGGATCCAATCCGCATCATTGCTACTAACATTTTTCAACTTAGTTTTCTCTAGGAACATATAAAAATTAAATTGGGAGCAACATCGCGAGCTATTGATCTACAACATACATATGCTAATACTACCAGGACTAAGTTCATGATAAATTAAAGTTCAATTAATCATATTACTTAAGAACTCCCACTTAGATAGATATCCCTCTAATCATCTAAGTGATCACGTGATCCAAATCAACTAAACCATAACCGATCATCACGTGAAATGGAATAGCTTTCAATGGTGAACATCATTATGTTGATCATATCTAATATATGATTCAAGCTCGACCTTTCGGTTTCAGTGTTCCGAGGCTATATCTGCATATGCTAGGCTCGTCAAGTTTAACCTGAGTATTCTGTGTGTGCAAAACTGGCTTCCACCCATTGTAGATGAACGTAGAGCTTATCACACCCGATCATCACGTGGTGTCTGGGCACGACAAACTTTGGCAACGGTGCATACTCAGGGAGAACACTTTTATCTTGAAATTTAGTGAGAGATCTATCTATCTATACCTATACTAATTACAGACTCCCAAGTAATTACCACGTTAATCAGAATTTAAGAACCGTCCATCTGGTGGGACCAAATTATTACGGTGTAGATCTGATAGATGAACTAATTACTGCCGTACGTTACCATGATATCTTTACCTTTGCCTAAAAAATAGATCTTTACGTCACCGTGTCCTTATTCCCACGAACAGGGCTTTGTTCCTTCCTCCCATGCATTAAGAAAGCGCTCCCCCAAAATCATCAAAGAAAAAGGAAGAGTAGCCCAAGGTCTAGGGTTTTGGATGTCCTAGCTTAGCGTCGTGCTATTCTCCTGGGCGGCCGCGCTCGCGATCTACTGCCATATCCTTCGTCACTGGTGCCTGGCGCCTTATGTATGGCTTATGCATCTTGCACTGCCTCCTGACTCCTAATTCCCGTCGCATCATCCAGACAAGGTATGGCCTTTCTTCAAACTTGGTGATGGCCAGATTATGGTGATGGATGATACGGATATTGGTTGGAACCCACTGAACCCTTTAATTAATGGATGTGTGCCTTCAAACTCTGCAATGAATAGAATTAACAGATGCATCATGCATTCATGGATGGTTGGATACTTGGATTAGATTCTTCATATACTTGCCTGCTTGGAAGATATGTCTAATCACGGATAACCTGAAGCATCCGGGATCGACCTCTAATGGCTCATGTCCGCTCGGCAATTGCGAGCCCGAGGACAGCAGGTATCTATTCGTCTATTGCCACTACACACGGTGGCCCACACATCCGCTCTAACTGCGCTCCTATGGATGGACCAGCTGCAATTGCCCAACTCCGCAGGCGTTCACAACTACCGAAGATTGGTGGCTGCAGGAAAGGAAACTCCCTCCCAAACATATGCGTCTGAATTGTGCATGGCGGTTTGGAAGGAGCGTATGCCGGAAGTTTTGAGCAAACAACCAGTAGGATTGAGTGGGTCTTTTATTTAATTAGGGAGGAAATCCAGGCATGGCGGGCGGCTGGATGCATCACCGCCATAGGGCTTAATTGTGCATTGTTTTCTTTCAGGTAGTTGGTGCGTGCGTGGATCCTGAGCAGAGTTATCCCTCTGTGTGTTCTTTAGTCCGTGAGAGTTTGGGTTCTGATTTCTGAACTATCTGTATTTCTTTCTCTGATCTAAAGTACGGCTACAAGCCTTGAAGACATTCTATTAAAGTATGAATAGTTCAGTTCACGGAAACAGAATTAAGCATTACAAATTCTGTTTTGGCAAGCTAATCCTCATGTAGTTGTGTCAAGAACAGGGAAATCATGACATGTACGTTGTATCTTCCTTTGGTAATGGTATCCAGATCATATTTTTGTTACTAATACATATTTCCACAAAGTTTATTCACTTTGTTTATCAGGAACTAAGGATTTGAGGAAACAGTATTGCAGGGAAAGTTGGAACCTCAACAGTTAGACTTGCCACCAAGCACACAAGCCACGACGCTGCATCTGTCGCGCCATTACCACCAGCCCCATTAAGCTAATGCAGTTCACCACATCTTTCCATGCCTACCTGCGTACCATCTTCTTAATTGATTCCTGATCAGGTTCTTTGATTATTCAATCGGCATAGTCTCCTGATGAGGTTTGTGACAGGGTTAGCTCCTTCATTGGTTCTGGATTGCTCATTCACGGCTTCATTATTCTCTCACTTCCCTACATGAGTTTATGGGCAATCATCCACATGCTTTACAATCGACACATGTTGAGGAGAGCTGATGCATGAGCCTCGAATTTCTTGCACATCATTAGTTGATAAGAGCAACCTATTACTTCAGAGTAAACACATTCATCTGATTATGAGGTTTTAGATGTGTTTTACATGTTCCTCAAATTACTGCGCTTACTTTTATAACACCCAAAATTACACCCCAAAAAAATTTGATTGATAATTGGTGCATGTTTTTGACGGAAGGGATATGCTTCAGGAATGTTAGACTGCAAGTTGTGCCTCTGGAGACATGTTGGCTAATTCATACATAATTTTTTCTATTGTATCTTTTGCTATGTTATTATGTTTTTTGTTATTTCCTAGATACACATTCTGTATTCCTTAGGACCAGTGATGCATGAGTGAGATCCCAATTTTTTCATGACCACTATTTTTTTCCATCTCCAGTAATATATCAACGTGACATAGTGGAGTTTCTTGATCTCCCTCAGGGAGTCTGTACTTACAATAATTTTATGGCCAGGCTAGCAGCATTATGTAATAACATATACACGTACATGAAGAAGTGGCGATTCTAATATTAATACATGCTACGGGAACCCACCACTGCCAATGCTAGGATACATAGTATATTCAAAACATTCACGAAATAATTAATTAGATAAATTAATTTTATATCTTATTGTCAAATTTCCATTAATTTTATATCTTATTGTCAAATTAATAAATGCTGAGTAGACATTTTTTCGTGACGTGCAACTATCTTCATGTGACAAATATGTACTCACCTTCTATATATCTTGGATATACCTGGTTGGATGATTAAATATTTAACTTATTTGTGCGAGGTGAAAGTTCAAGTAAAACTAATAGTGTACAGTAAACTGCAAATTTGAAGTTAGAGTGCAACATATTTCGATCGGCGTGCATGCAATTTTCTTCATAATAAGTTTTGATATATATGTAGATTTAACATTTACTTCCTAAATGCGCATACTAAACTTTTGTATAAAAATACCGATAATGATGGTGATGTCCACTTTCCTTCCTAACTCGCCCCTCCCAGTAATTTGTTGCATGTTTGACTGATACTTTTGTCAGTAATAATGTTTATGAAATGATTTTCTTATGAGCAGAAACACATGTTTTGCTTTTTGTTCCAGGTCGTTTACCTTTTTATTTTTATTTTCAGGTACTGGTGTTTCCTCTAATATAAAATGTCAATTATTAAATAATTGTCTGTCAGGAAAAATGGATGAAGTTTCAGTTGCCATGAGACATGATGAGGCTGGAGTTGTGATGGTGGAAATGAGGTGATTCAATATCAGATGCATGTATATACGATTCAGATGTATGATAATTTTCTCAAACAAAGTAACAATCCTCAATTAGTTTTATTTCGAAAATATTTAGTTCTCTTTGAGAAGTGATCAGTTTTAAACCCAGTTTAGTTGATGTTTGGTGCATGCCTGAAAGTATTTGTTTTTTCATTTTTATATTATTGACAACCAGCAGGGTGCTCTACGATTCTTAGAACGGATTCAAATAAATTAAAAGGGAGCCATGGTTGAAAAGGGTAAGTTACAACTAATTCAATTTTGCAATATGTTTTGTTTAGAAAAAACTTTTAGTGTGAGACCTACGAAATAAATTATAAAGATGATGTGCTACTGTAAGAATAATGACAATATTGCAAATGCAATGTTTATCATAACAGCATTATTTGAATCATATTCCATATAAAGTTTACACAAAACTTGGTCTCGGAAACCATAGTTTCGAACGATTATTTTGGGTTGCAAGTAGAATAAGATTTAAAATATACATAAAACCGTATAGTTTGAATTTTAACCAATCTGGGGATATATACATACATAAACCAACTTAACGGCAGTGGTTGCTAGCCACAAATGAGACGTTGTCAAGTGACCTTTTCGCGTTGACGACTTTAAAGTGTCTCTACAACCTGATCACGGTCACTCTATATAAAACAATATATTACGTATATCTTAATGGATGGGGGTATATATATATAAGCGACAAAGGCCTAACTTAATCATCTTGACCATAAGAAAACTAAGTAGTTTGTACATATTAATACTAGCCACATAAAAATTAAGAAAGATATATACAATAGAGCCTCTATACATGCCTAATATGAAGGAAAATTTGATAAAACTAAAAACAACTTAGATGATGATCTATGAGATAAGCATGGCTTACACAAGTCTCCGGAGTTGTATCAAAGTTCCTCACACAAGACACAATTTATTAAGGCAAACAAAGAACAATGGTCAATTTTAGGAGAAAAAAACAGTAAATTCAAAGCCATAATTCCTTTTTATGAACCATAGGGATATGTTTTACTAAGCGCTAAAATAATAAGGAACTTACTAATCATTGGCTTTATAACATGTCAATCCATAATCTAGACATTACGAAGTATGCCATTAGAGATGAGTGAACAGTAAAGCATGTACAAAGATGCACATGAAATATAAAAGCATTAGAAATCTTGAAATCATAATGAACCAGAAAGAATAGATGAAAACAATGCATATAAAATGCCTCAAAACTGAATTAAAACTCAAATATGTTCCTCATACATAGTTACAAGTCTAACCTGTAAATATAACACTGATAATGGTGTCGAAAATACACTTGGTAAAAAGGCATGTAAGTTTGAAGCACGCAAGAGCTAAATAGGAACCCAAAATCATAACAACTATTGGTAAATATTTTTTGAGACTATCCCGTGCGATTGCACGGGTTGACGACTAGTTCTATAAATCAGCCAAGGACTATCTCATACTAGCATGGTGCATAAAAGAAAAGTGAAAACTAAAGCAAAAGACGCTCCAAGATTGCACATATCGCATGAACGAAACGAATCCGAAAACATACCGATATTTGTTGAAGAAAGAGGGGATTCCTCCCCAGCATCCCCAATCTTAGACGCTTGAGTCTCCTTGAATATTTACTTGAGGTGCCTCGGGCATCCCCAAGCTTGAGCTCTTGCCTCTCTTCCTTCTTCTCACATCGAAACCTTCTCAATCATCTAACACTTCATCCACACAAAACTTCAACAGAAAACTCGGTAAGATCCGTTAGTATAATAAAGCAAATCACTACTCTAAGTACTGTTGCAAACCAATTCATATTTTGTTTTTCCATTTTGTCTACTGTAATATAACTTTTTCATGGCTTAATCCACTGATATAAATTGATAGTTTCATCAAAACAAGCAAACTATGCATCAAAAACAGAATCTGTCTAAAACAGAACAGCCTGTAGCAATCTGGACATTCACCATACTTCTGGTACTTGAAAAATTCTGCCAAAATTAGGAAAAATAAACAATTTGTATAGGAAGACATTTCAAAAACAATCAGAACCATTTGACATTAAAGCTAAAAACGTAAAATCGCGCACTACAGCCAAAGTTTCTGTCCTGCACCGTACAAACCATCAAGCAAATGTAAACATCCTAAAAGCATACCTTGGCACATTATTTTTATAATACAATGGAATTTTACAAGGGGATAATTATTTTTGTTGAAAATTTTCTGTAATCAAGATTCACAAAGTTTCCGTGAGCATGAACAAAGTTCAAGACTAGCTCCCACTTCAACAATGCTTGTCTTTCTCACTTTCGCTTTCCTTTTTGAAAAAGTTTTGGGTTTCCCTCTTTATTTTTGTTGTTTTTAAACTATATAAAAGCACTCAACAGAAATAAATGACTCTCTAAAACTTCCGGGTTGTCTCCCTGGCAGCGCTTTCTTTAAAGCCATTAAGCTAGGCATATAGTGCTCAAGTAGTGAATCCACCCGGATCCCAAGGTATATCAAAGCCAATTTTAATTAACAATGATTTGTAATTTAGTAGTGAGCACAAAATAACATATATGATGTAACAACGAAGTCTAACTCTCTCCTATGCATCGGCATGTCATAAAAGAACAATTCATGCACACAAAGTAAAGGCCAATGCATAGTATAAACAGTTTCTTGCAATTTTATCATATTGGAAACATAGAGAGGTGGAGATATAGTTTCTCTCTCATAATAATTGCAAGTAGGAGCAGCAAGCACATGCATATTATATTCATCAAAATCATCATGTGCAATGGTAAAAGGCAACCCATCAATATAATCCTTAATAAGTGCAAATTTCTCCGATATAGTGTAGTAGGGAGAATTCAAAAAGATAATAGGACTATCATGCGTGGGTGCAATAGAAACAATTTCATGTTTAACATAAGGAACTATATCAAGTTCATCTCCATAAGCATAATTCATATTGGCATCTTGGCCACAAGCATAGCAAGCATCATCAAAAAGGGATATTTCAAAAGAATCAACGGGACCATAACAATCATCATAGCAATCATCCTTCGGTAAGCATGAAGGGGAATTAGACAATGTATGAGTTGAAGAGTTACTCTCATTAGAAGGTGGGCACGGGTAGCTAATCAGCTCTTCCTACTTTTATTCTTCGCTCTCCTCATCATCTTTTTCATCCAATGAGCTCACAGTTTCATCAATTTCTTCTTCCATAGACTCCTACAAAATATTAGTCTCTTCTTGGACATCGGAGTAGTACTCAATATATGGTTCAACATAGGAATTAGAAGCATAATTATCATAGCAATATTTAAATATGGCAAAATTTTCAGATTTGTAAAGAGTAGCATCATACTTTTCAATCAAAGAATCAATTTCAAAAGCACCCTTAAAAACAACAAATTCTTCAATTTGTTGAACATCATAGTAATTATAAACACCCTTAGCATATGAGGATAAGATTCCATTATCAATAAACTCACATTGGTAGGGAAGGTGTTTCTTAGGGTTTTCAGAGCAACAAGTAAAAATCATATATTTCACATAAATTCCAAGAATAGCATTGCAAATGTTGAATTTGACCCCATAATAGTTTCCCTTTTTCAGATATACGGTGTCGCACATAACAAGCATGCTCATCTAAAGATTCGCCCTCAACTAAGCTAGTTGGGGTTTCGGCAGGAGCACAAAGGGATCGAAGATGATCCAAGTAATAAGCTTCAGCAGTGTGATAGATTTTGAGTGGTTCTTCAACCATTGGTTCAGTAGGTACAACTAATTTTTTTGGTATTTTGCGTTTCCTACCCATGACTAAAGATAGAAAACAACTAAGAACAGCAAATAAAAATTATTTAGTGATAAAGCAAACAAGCACACACGAGAATATTCACCCCACGCTATTGCTCCCCGGCAACGGCGCCAGAAAAATGCTTAGTGATAAAGTAAAGCATTACAGCGCAATTGCATTGCATACAATAAAGCGACAACCATGTGGCTCCTACCAGTTGCCGATAACTCCGTTACAAAACATGATCATCTCATACAATAAAATTTAGCATCATGTCTTGACCATATCACATCACAACATGCCCTGCAAAAACAAGTTAGACGTCCTCTACTTTGTTGTTGCATGTTTTACATGGCTGCTATGGGCTGAGCAAGAACCGTTCTTACCTACGCATCAAAACCACAATGATAGTTTGTCAAGTTGGTGTTGTTTTAACCTTCGCAAGGACCGGGCGTAGCCACACTCGGTTCAACTAAAGTTGGAGAAACTGACACCCGCCAGCCACATGTGTGCAAAGCACGTCGGTAGAACCAGTCTCGCATAAGCGTACGCGTAATGTCGGTCCGGGCCGCTTCATCCAACAATACCGCCGAACCAAAGTGTGACATGCTGGTAAGCAGTATGACTTATATCGCCCATGACTCACTTGTGTTCTACTCGTGCACAACATCAACGCATAAAACCTAGGCTCTGATACCACTATTGGGGAACGTAGTAATTTCAAAAAAAATTCCTACGCACACGCAAGATCATGGTAATGCATAGCAACGAGAGGGGAGAGTGTTGTCCACGTACCCTCGTAGACCGAAAGCGGAAGCGTTAGCACAACGCGGTTGATGTAGTCATACGTCTTCACGGCCCGACCGATCAAGCACCGAAACTACGGCACCTCTGAGTTCTAGCACACGTTCAGCTCGATGATGATCCCCGGACTCCGATCCAGCAGAATGTCAGGGAAGAGTTCCATCAGCACGACGGCGTGGTGACGATCTTGATGTTCTACTGTTGCAGGGCTTCGCCTAAGCACCACTACAATATTATCGAGGACTATGGTGGAGGGGGGCACCGCACACGGCTAAGAGATCAATGATCAACTGTTGTGTCTATGGGGTGCCCCGTGCCCCCGTATATAAAGGAGCAAGGGAGGGAGGCGGCCGGCCTAGGAGGAGGGCGCGCCAAGGGGGGGGGGTCCTACTCCCACCGGGAGTAGGACTCCTCCTTCCCTTGTTGGAGTAGGAGAGAAGGAAAGAGGGGGAGAGGAACAAGGAAAAGTGGGCTGCACCCCTTGTCCAATTCGGACCAGAGGGGTGGCGCGCGCCTCCTTCATTTTGGCCTCTCTCCTCTATTCCCGTATGGCCCAATAAGGCCCATATACTCCCCGACGAATTCCCGTAACTCTCTGGTACTCCGAAAAATACCCGAATCACTCGGAACCTTTCCGATGTCCGAATATAGTCGTCCAATATATCGATCTTTACGTCTCGACCATTTCGAGACTCCTCGTCATGTCCCCGTTCTCATCCGGGACTCCGAACTCCTTCGTTACATCAAAACTCATAAACTCATAATATAACTGTCATCGAAACCTTAAGCGTGCAGACCCTACGGGTTCGAGAACAATGTAGACATGACCGAGACACGTCTCTGGTCAATAACCAATAGCGGAACCTGGATGCTCATATTGGTTCCCACATATTCTGCGAAGATCTTTATCGGTCAGACCGCATAACAACATACGTTGTTCCCTTTGTCATCGGTATGTTACTTGCCCGAGATTTGATCGTCGGTTTCTCAATACCTAGTTCAATCTCATTACCGGCAAGTCTCTTTACTCGTTCCGTAATACATCATCCTGCAACTAACTCATTAGTTGCAATGCTTGCAAGGCTTAAGTGATGTGCATTACCGAGAGGGCCCAGAGATACCTCTCCGAAAATCGGAGTGACAAACCCTAATCTCGAAATACGCCAACCCAACAAGTACCTTCGGAGACACCTGTAGAGCACCTTTATAATCACCCAGTTACGTTGTGATGTCTGGTAGCACACAAAGTGTTCCTCCGGTAAACGGGAGTTGCATAATCTCATAGTCATAGGAACATGTATAAGTCATGAAGAAAGAAATTGCAACAAACTAAACGATCAAGTGCTATGCTAACGGAATGGGTCAAGTCAATCACATCATTCTCCTAATGATGTGATCCCGTTAATCAAATGACAACTCATGTCTATGGTTAGGAAACATAACCATCTTTGATCAATGAGCTAGTCAAGTAGAGGCATACTAGTGACACTCTGTTTGTCTATGTATTCACACATGTATTATGTTTCCGGTTAATACAATTCTAGCATGAATAATAAACATTTATCATGATATAAGGAAATAAATAATAACTTTATTATTGCCTCTAGGGCATATTTCCTTCACTTGTATGGATTCCTGGCCTTGCAGAAGAAGGTATTGCGCGCTCTGAAGCTAAGACACTGAATGAGCCTTGTGTGGTGACTGCACTTGGAAGCCTTGGCGGCCTGGGCTTTGGCTTCTGCGTTTGAGGCCTTTGCTCCAGATGATAGTCATACTAGGGACCAGGAGTAGTGGGTGGTGTCAAGATTGGCCACCGGACAGTGACAAGCTCACCATGATAGAACGCATGTTCCATGGTGTGAGGCACAAGGGGAGGAACAACCACATCCGAGGTGGATGGCTGCACATTGTCTCCCGTGGCATTATTGACTTTGGGCTGCACATTATCTTCAGCCATGACAACATCATTGGCTTCATCACTGGTGGTGTTGGTAGCCGCATTGTCCTCAACTTCAGTGGCTTTAGGGATTAGGGGGTCTGGCACAATCACTTCTTCATTTACAACTTGTTCTGTGCTGGAGGGAATAACTTCACGATCGTCTTCTTCTTTTTCATCGGCTGATGCAAGCAGAAATGTCTTCAGCCGCTTTGGTGAGCAGTAGCTGAAGGGATGGCTTCAGGAAACACTTGTTGTGCAACTGAGCTTGTGGCGTTCACATCCTCTTTAGGAATGCTTGATATGGAGAATGAGGGCCGAGGGCCTCTGTGAAGCCTTCGAAAAGATGGCGACACCTTTGGTAAAGGGGTGGTCTTCTCCATGTCATCTGGAGTCTCTTGTGGGGTCTCAAGCACTGGAGTGGTGACATGAGCGGGTGGAGTGAAGGAATAACTTCATGCAATGGGGAGTTGGGGTGTTGCTCTTCCCAGAATGCATATTGTGTGATTGGCGTCGTGGGACCGCCAATGCTTATATGTTCACGGCTCGTAGGAGCAGGCGATGATACCAGTTGGGCATGATTTGAGGAAGGACTACATCGTCTTCAACATTGTCTTCGTGACCAATGTCTTCAGCTATGATGGGGTCAGCAACTGGAATATCTTCAGACTCATGAGCCTCCGTGGTAGCAGGCTCATGCATAATGAGATGATGCTCATGATTGGTGGAAGCTGGCAGTGCAATAGAAATAGGCTCAACGAGCAGTGGTTCTTGGGGACCAACACGTTCTTTGCGAGAAGACTTTGTCTGCAGCTTCTTCTTGGAGGGAGCAGCTGATACGTCCATTTTGCATAATGCTTTTATATCGATATTTATTGCATTATGGGTTGTTATTACACATTATGTCACAATACTTATGCCTCTTCTCTCTTATTTTACAAGGTTTACATGAAGAGGGAGAATGCTGGCAGCTGGAATTTTGGGCTGGAAAAGGAGCAAATATTAGAGACCTATTCTGCACAACTCCAAAAGTCCTGAAACTCCACGGAAGTCAGTTTCAGAATATATAAAAAATATTGGGCGAAGGAGGCACCAGAAGGGGGGCCACCCACCATCCACGAGGGTGGGGGCGCGCCCTACCCCCCTGTATGCGCCCCCTACCTCGTGAGCCCCTAGCAGGCCTCCGGTGCCCATATTTGGCTATATGAGGTCTTTCGCCCTGGAAAAAAATCATAAGCAAGCTCTCAGGATGAAACTCCGCCGCCACGAGGTGGAACCTTGGCGGGACCAATCTAGGGCTCCAGTGGAGCTATTCTGCTGGGGAAACATCCCTCCGGGAGGGGGAAATCATCACCATCATCATCAATATTGATCCTCTCATCGGAGGGGGTCAATCTCCATCAACATCTTCACCAACATCATCTCATCCCAAACCCTAGTTCATCTCTTGTATCCAATCTTTGTCTCCAAACCTCAGATTGGTACCTGTGGGTTGCTAGTAGTGTTGATTACTGCTTGTAGTTGATGCTAGTTGGTTTATTTGGTGGAAGATCATATGTTCAGATCCTTTATGCATATTAATACCCCTCTGATTATGAACATGATGAATATGATTTGTGAGTAGTTACATTTGTTCCTGAGGACATGGGAGAAGTCTTGCTATAAGTAGTCATGTGAATTTGGTATTCGCTCGATATTTTGATGAGATGTATGTTGTCTTTCCTCTAGTGGTGTCATGTGAATGTCGACTACATGACACTTCACCATTGTTTGGGCCTAGAGGAAGATATTGGGAAGTAATAAGTAGATGATGGGTTGCTAGAGTGACAGAAGCTTAAACCCTAGTTTACGCGTTGCTTCGTAAGGGGCTGGTTTGGATCCATATGTTTCATGCTATGGTTAGGTTTACCTTAATACTTGTTTTGTCGTTGCGGATGCTTGCAAGAGGGGTTAATCATAAGTGGGATGCTTGTCCAAGGAAGGGCAGTACCCAAGCACCGGTCCACCCACATATCAAATTATCATAGTACCGAACGCGAATCATATGAGCGTGATGAAAACTAGCTTGACGATAATTCCCATGTGTCCTCGGGAGCACTTTCCTTTATATAAGAGTTTGTCCAGGCTTGTATTTTGCTACAAATAGGATTGAGCCATCTTGCTGCACCTTATTTACTTTTGTTACTTGTTACCCGTTACAAATTACCTTATCACAAAACTATCTGTTACCGATAATTTCAGTGCTTGCAGAGAATACCTTATTGAAAACCGCTTGTCGTTTCCTTCTGCTCCTCGTTGGGTTCGACACTCTTACTTATCGAAAGGACTACGATAGATCCCCTACACATGTGGGTCATCAAGACTCTTTTCTGGCACCGTTGCCGGGGAGTGAAGCGCCTTTGGTAGGTGGAATTTTGTAAGGAAAAAATTATATAGTGTGCTGAAATTTACTGTCACTTGTTACTATGGAACATAATCCTTTGAGGGGCTTGTTCGTGGTATCTTCACCCCAACCACTAGAGCAAAGAGTTGCTCCTCAACCTACTGAACCTACTGAAAATGTTTACTTTGGAATTCTTCGGGTATGATAGAGAAACTGCTAGCTAATCCTTTTACATGAGACGGAACATTGCATCCCTATTTGCTCTTAATCTATGTGGATGAAGTTTGTGCATTATTTAAGCTTGCAGGTATGCCCGAGGATGTTATCAAGAAGAAGGTCTTCCCTTTATCTTTGAAGGGAAAGGCATTGACATGGTTTAGGCTATGTGATGATACGGGATCATGGAACTACAACCGATTGAAATTGGAATTTCATCAGCAGTTTTATCCTATGCATCTGGTTCATCGTGATCGTAATTTTATAGATATATATATATATATAAACACTATTCTGATCACGGGATCAGAATAATATTTTGATCACAACATGAACTTCCCGAGTAACGCGCCTGACCTTCCCCGAGTACTAGGTTGAACTTCAGCTAAAAGGTGTCCAAATGGGGCTTGTGATATAATGTTGGATATCTATGGACATCAGTATCATGACCCAAGTTAAAATTTTGGCAAAATGTAAGCGGTTGGAGAGCAGTTTCGAAAACCGTTTTTTCTTCATACAAAAAACGTGAATCGTATTTTCGATCGCATTTTTAAACCATTTATCGGGATGAGGCAAATAATATGGGCGTTGGAAAGCTGCAAAACCGCTCCTTCCACATGTTGAAAGTTTTCTCTAATTCCCTACGGTTAAAGAGTAATTCGGAAAATCGTAAAATTTCGTAAACCGAACACCCGAGTTCGTATTTTTGACGCCATTTCTAAACGGCTAATCCAATTGAGGCAAATAATATGGCGTTGGAAAGCTTATGAAAATGCGCTACTTTTTTATGTTAAAAGTTTTTTCTAATTTTGAATGGTTTAAAAGTAATTTAGAAAATGGTACAAGTTCCACCGAGTTCGTATTTTTGAGCTAATTTTTTAACCGTACGTCCAAATGCAGCAAATGATATGGCGTTGGAAAGCTTGAAGAAATGCGAAACTTTGGAAAGCTGTTGCAAAACCGCTCCTTCCACATGTTGAAAGTTTTCTCTAATTCCCTATGGTTAAAGAGTAATTCGGAAAATCGTAAAATTTCATAAACCGAACACCCGAGTTCGTATTTTTGACGCCATTTCTAAACGGCTAATACAATTGAGGCAAATAATATGGCGTTGGAAAGCTTATGAAAATGCGCTACTTTTTTATGTTAAAAGTTTTTTTGTAATTTTGAATGGTTTAAAAGTAATTTAGAAAATGGTACAAGTTCCACCGAGTTCGTATTTTTGAGCTAATTTTTTAACCGTACGTCCAAATGCAGCAAATGATATGGCGTTGGAAAGCTTGAAGAAATGCGAAACATTTTTCTATATATTGTTTCTCCTAATTCACTACGGTTTTATGTCAGTTTTGAAAATGGTTAAAAACGTATTTTTGCCGTAATTTCTACAAACTTTATCGGAATGGGGAAAATAATATACCGCTGAAAAGCTACGGGAAATGCAGAACTTTTTCATGTTGATGGTTTTCTCTGATTCCTAGCTGTTTTCAAGTAATTTCAAAAACGGTGGGATTATGCGTTCTGCCTTTATCGCGAAACAGATTCTTCGAAAATGCATGCATGAAGAACCTGGACTTCTCGGCGCGTGTACCTGAACTTCACTCTGTTTTTCATGTGATTTTTTTGCTCGTAAGTCTCCATCCACTTCTCGTAACTCTCCATCCACTCACCGGAATTGAGCAGGTGATATACGGATGGAAAGCTGCTGTAAACACACAAGTTTCTCATGTTGATCATCTTTTCATACTCGCGACGATTTTAAATGTTTTTAATCTAAAATTCATTCAGCATAGTAGTTGAACTTCCAATTGTTTTCATGTTGAACTTCTGTGACGTATTTTTGTTTGTAATTTTCTCATCCATTCGTTAGTGTTACACAAATAATATTCCTTTTGTACAACATCTCTCACAATAATTTTTCTAACTTTCTCCGACCGAGGACTTGAACTTATGACAACAATAAATTTGGACCTTGCCTTTTTATTCCTTTTTCTCATACTAAACACACACCATGTAGTACATGAACTTTTTCCATTTTTATAATTTGAATTTTTTATTTTCTTTTTGAAATCAAATTGCTCCCAAATAATAACTGAACTTCTTTCTGGATTGAGATAATTATTTTAAAAACCGAAAAAAAATATTTTTTGTGTTTTCGAACATGGAAACATAAGGTGAACCTCTCTTGCAAGAATTTTTGAACTTCCCCGGATAGAGCACGTGAACTTCTTGCAACAAACCTTTTAAGCGTTTAGTTTTCTATTCTTATTTTCTTATCTGAAATGCATTTCGTGTAGTAGTTGAACTTCCTGCTATTTTCACCTTGAACTTCGGACGCGTCTTTTTGTTCAACCTCTCTCACAAGGATTTTTGAACTTTCTCGGGCCAAGCACTTGAACTTCTAACAACAAAATTTTAGCTTTTGCTTTTTCATTATTATTTTTCATACAAAACGTACACTGTGTAGTATGTGAACTTCTGGCAGTTATCAACCTGAACTTCTGTCGGTTCCCTGAAAATATGTGAGTTTTTATAGACATTGAACCACTCTGCCCTTTTTAATTGGACTTCATTCTGTCTTTTTAGAATATGAAAATATTGAAGTTTTGTAATTAATATCGAACTACTTCGTTATTTCATATTGAACTTCTTGGATTATCGTTAGTTTTTTAATAAATATCAATCTACTTCGTTTAAAAAAATTGAACTTCTTGGTTTTATTATCTAGTAATGAGGAAAATCTGAGTTTTTCATATATAGTGAACTACTCAATTTTTTTTTCATTTGAACTTCTTGGTATTTTAAAATTGGAATTTTCTTTGGTTTTGTAATAAACAATGAACTTCTTTGTTGTTAAATTTAAACCTCTATGTTTTTCTGAGAAACAAGAATAAATCATTTTTTTATACAATGAACTTCTTTTTTTAATTTGAACTTCTTGGTTATTTATTTAGTAACGCGGAAAATCTATGTTTTGTAATAAACATCAAACCGCCCTCGTTATTTAAATTTGAACTTCTTTATTTTTCTTAGAAACAAGGTAAAGACCGTTAAACTTATTTTAACTGTTGTGTTTTTGTAAACACTCTTGTTGCTTTTCACATTATTTTTTGTTCTTTATTTCTCTGAAGTAATTACGTGAACTTTTTACAACAAAATGATTGAACTTTCAAAGGATGTATGTGCATAATTTCTATTTTTTATAGACATCGAACTTCCATTGCAACGCACGGGCTGTTTTTTTCTCCCGTTACAATGCCCGGGCTGTTTTGCTAGTTAATTAAAAACAAAGATTGCCGTTGGCATGCTTGTTCGATATGCAAGATATCATGTTATTTTGGGTTGCGTACTAGAGGCAAAAAGAAATTTGGTGTAGGACGGACGCAGGCGCAGCATGCCGGTAATTCAGCATAGTGGTGTGGCGTCGTCAAGCAGCATGATGCATGACGTACCCATGACCACACTTCAGCCAATCTTGCTCTACATGGATCATCACATATCCACATTCACACATACGAAACAAGTTGTACTAACTGCTCCCGGTAGAATTTACTCCCACATCAAACACACACACGCCAGGGTCTCTCGGATTATTTGCTAGTTGCTACCAGCACACCGCCTCGGCTCCACAACTCACAACTCCATCAACAATGCTTAGGTTCTCAGAAGTAAACTTCACACAGCTCACATCAGTAGCCAGCAGGAACTCAACTCCATCAACTCTTGGCTTAGGTCTCAGCAGAGGCTCATACCAGAACTCATCAAGGCCGTAATCACACTAGGAAGAACGGCGAAGGGAGCAGGGGCCGGACGCTCCTGCGCACGTCGAAGCCCCGGAGACGCTCCAGGTTCATCACCTCGGAGTGGTCGTCGAAGAGGTTCACCTGCGCTGGCGAATCAGTTCCAATGATCAGACCATGAAAAGAAAAGGATAGCATGCAAACATCCTGCAGTCTCAGGGAGGGATTAGGGAAGTGTCGTACCCGTGGGCCGTATCGTTTGACGAACCACTCGGAGGTGTTGGCACCGGATGTCTCGAACATGTTTCTCTCGAGCCCGAGCCGGTCGACGATCTTCGCGATGACGTCCGCCCTGAAAGAGTCCACGCGTTGGCAGACATGTATTTTATTTTACTGTGAGAAATTCAAGTAATAACAACAGAGAACAAAAAAACGCAGCAGCACACATGTACTCCATGTTTCTAATAACCACCAGCAGCAGCTCTTGGTCAAAAGTACACAAACTAAGATAACCAACTTTACTGTGAGAAACCTAGATCATTGGTGCTCAGGTTTTGGAAAACAAACACATATACAATACACACTTGACCTTCTGCAACACAACATATTGACCTTCGCAAAAACAATTTTTTATGCCAAATAAACCATGCATTATTACAAGCACAATAGAACTGCAGGTGCCAGGGAAGCCGCCAAGCGTGGCTGCTGGAAAGGCTCGGCGGAAGGTCAGAGAGAGGAGCCAGGGAAGGTCGCACGTGAAGAAAGAATAGAGAAGCTTTGTTGTTTTCTAATTTTCCCATAGCCTTACGTTGTGTGCTTGTAGCACTAAGAGGCAGTAGCACCTCCGCGCGCTAGAGCATGACTACCCGAAACGTTGCTAGGCACAACCCCAGCAGGTCACGACGGTGTTGCGTATGTAGCTGCAGAAAACTGAATTTGTTCAGAGAAGTGAGAAATCTGAACCTGTAGCTTGATAGAATCTGAACTTCTACTTTTCTGAAAAAACTTGATTGCCATGGCTGGAGGATGGAGGACCCGGATGGGGGTAGCGCTGGTCAGCCCATGGGCGTCCGGGACGGCGTCACGTGCGCCGATGCGCGGCCTTGGGTGGTGGCAGCGACAGAGGTAGGGGAAGGCCGGCGTGTGGAAGGGGAGGTGCTGGAGCAAACTTACAGCGGCAGGTGGAGGAGGGCCGTGGAGGTCACTTGCTATTATGGGAGGCCGACAGCCGTAGTGTGAAGCTCCTCGTCCACCCGAGATGCTCGACCAGAACTGCGGTGGATGGGGCCGGAGTGCTGATCCACGGGAAGGTCAAGATGGCTGACGCTAGAAGGTCAACAGTCCCTGTAGATCCACCAGAGCCGTGTCTTTACCGGAGAAAAGAGAGGGAGGAGCGGCGCATGGCTAGGAGGCGGCCGGAGGAGCTATGTGGGCCGCTGACACTGGCGGAAGGATGGGCCGGAGGAGTTGTGTTGGCAGTGGATCCGGGGATGCGCCGGTTTTTGGGGGCGGGGTGAGGGCGGCGGCGCCAGTTGTGGGTGCGGTGGCGGCGGTGGGGGGCGACGACGGGCCCGGGGTGGCCGGCGGCGGGAGGTGCGCCGGCACCAGGGGCGGCGGCGATTGTGGAGGAGGCGGGGAAGGTAGAATCGGGCGGGGACGGGGATCGTGGGCGAGTGGTCGGGGTGTGGGTGATCTTTTTTTTCGGCCACTGTACCGATTCGGGAGTTTGGGAGGATCCCATCGCCCCTATATAGCACGCGTCGTGATCATAATAACTATTTTGATCCCATGATCAGAATAGTGTTTCTCTCTCTCTCTCTCTCTCTCTCTATATATATATATATATATATATATATATATATATAAGTTTTGGCCTCGCGAAGGAGAAAGCATCGCTCAAGCTTGGGGGAGGCTTAAGTCAATGTTATATTCATGCCCCAATCATGAGCTCTCAAGAGAAATTATTATTCAAAATTTTATGCCCCGCTTTCTCTCAATAATCGCTCCATGCTCGATACTTCTTGTACTGGTTCTTTTATGATGAAGACTATTGAATTCAAATGAGATTTATTGGAAAGAATTAAACGCAACTCTGAATATTGGGAACTCGACGAAGGTAAGGAGTCAAGTATAACACCTAAGTTTGATTGTGTTAAATCTTTTATGAATACCGATGCTTTTCGTGAATTTAGCACTAAATATGGACTTGACTCTGAGATAGTAGCTTCTTTCTGTGAATCATTTGCTACTCATGTTGATCTCCCAAAGGAGAAGTGGATTAAATATCATCCTCCCATTGAAGTAAAAGTAGTTGAGCCTATTAAAGTTGAAGAAAAGACTATCACTTATAATGTTGATCCTATTGTCCCTACCGCTTATATTGAGAAACCACCTTTTCCTATTAGAATAAAGGATCATGCTAAAGATTCAATTGTGGTTCGTAAGAGTAATACTAGAACACCTACACTCTCTGAGCAAATTAAAGTTGAACCTAGTATTTCTATGGTTAAGGATCTCTAGTCCGATAATATTGATGGGCATGTTATTTACTTTTGTGATGAAGCTGCTAGAATTGCTAGACCTGATACTAAAAATAAACATAGACCTGTTGTAGGCATGCCTGTTATTTCTGTTAAAATAGGAGATCATTTCTATCATGGCTTATGTGATATGGGTGCTAGTGCGAGTGCAATACCTCATTTTTTATATGAAGAAATTATGCATTATATTGCACCCGCTGAGATAGAAGGTATTGATGTTACAATTAAGCTTGCCAATAGAGATACTATCTCACCGATTGGGATTGTTAGAGAAGTTGAAGTCTTGAGTGGGAAAGTTAAATATCCTGCTGATTTTCTTGTTCTTGGTTCCCCACAAGATGACTTTTGTCCCATTATATTTGCTAGACCCTTCTTGAATACTGTTAATGCTAAGATAGACTGCAAAAATGATATTGTTTCTGTTGGTTTAGGAGATATGTCTCATGATTTTAATTTTGCTAAATTTCGTAGACCACCCCATGATAAAGAATTGCCTAGTAAATATGAAATTATTGGTCTTTCTTCTATTTCCGTGCCTCCTAATGATCCTTAGAAGAATATTTGCTAGACCATGAAAATGATATGTTTATGAGTGAAAGAAGGGAAATAGATGAAATATTCTTCAAACAGGGACGTATTTTGAAACACAACTTGCCTATCGAAATTTTAGGGGATCCTCCTCCACCAAAGGTTGACCCCGTGGTTGAGCTTAAACCATTACCTAATACTCTTAAATATGCTTATCTTGATGAAAAGAAGATATATCCCGTTATTATTAGTGCTAACTTTTCAGAGCAAGAAGAGGAGAAATTATTGAAAACTCTGAAGAAGCACCGTGCTGCTATTGGATATACTCTTGATGATCTTAAGGGCATTAGTCCCACTCTATGCCAGCACAAAATAAAATTGGTTAAAGATGCTAAACCTGTTGTTGATCACCAACGACGGTTAAATCCCAAGATGAAAGAAGTGGTAAGAAAAGGAATACTAAAGCTTCTGGATGCAGGTATAATTTATCCCATTGCTGATAGTCAGTGGGTAAGTCTTGTCCATTGTGTCCCTAAGAAGGAAGGTATTACTATTGTTCCTAATGATAAAGATGAATTGATCCCACAAAGAATTGTTACAGGTTATAGATTGGTAATTGATTTCCGCAAACTAAATAAAGCTACTAAAAAGGATCATTACCCTTTACCTTTCATTGATCAAATGCTAGAAAGATTATCCAAACATACACATTTTTGCTTTCTAGATGGTTATTCCGATTTCTCTCAAATACCCGTGTCAAAAGAGGATCAGGAAAAGACCACTTTTACTTGCCCTTTCGGTAACTTTTCTTATAGACGTATGCCTTTTGGTTTATGTAATGCACCTGCTACCTTTCAAAGATGTATGACCGCTATATTCTCTAACTTATATGAAAATATTGTTGAGGTTTTCATGCATGATTTTTCCGTATATGGAACTTCTTTTGATGACTGCTTAAGCAACCTTGATCGAGTTTTGTAGAGGTGTGAAGAAAATAATCTTGTCTTGTATTGGGAGAAGTGCCACTTTATGGTTAATGAAGGCATTGTCTTGGGGCATAAAATTTCTGAAAAAGGTATTGAAGTTGATAAAGCTAAAGTTGATGCTATTGAAAAGATGTCATGTCCTAAGGACATTAAAGGTATAAGAAGTTTCCTTGGTCATGCCGGTTTTTATAGGAGGTTCATAAAAGACTTCTCAAAAAATTCCAGGCCTCTGACTAATCTCTTACAAAAAGATGTTCCTTTTGTATTTGATGATGATTGTGTAGAAGCATTTGAAATACTTAAGAAAGCCTTGATTTCTGCACCTATTGTTCAGCCTCCTGATTGGAATTTACCCTTTGAAATTATGTGTGATGCTAGTGATTATGCTGTAGGTGCTGTTTTAGGACAATGAGTTGATAAGAAATTAAATGTTATGCAATATGCTAGTAAAACTCTAGACAATGCCCAAAGAAATTATGCTACTACCGAAAATGAATTTTTAGCAGTTGTATTGGCTTGTGATAAGTTCAGACCTTATATTGTTGATTCTAAAGTAACTGTTCACACTGATCATGCTGCTATTAAATATCTTATGGAAAAGAAAGATGCTAAACCTAGACTTATTAGATGGGTTTTCCTACTACAAGAATTTGATTTGCATATTATTGATAGAAAGGGAGCTGAGAACCCCGTTGCAGACAACTTGTCTAGGTTAGAGAATGTTCTTGATGACCCACTACCTATTGATGATAGCTTTCCTGATGAACAATTAGCTGTCATAAATGCTTCTCGTAGTGCTCCATGGTATGCTGATTATGCTAATTACATAGTTGCTAAATTTATACCATCGAGTATCACATACCAGTAAAATAAAAAGTTCTTTTATGATTTAAGACATTACTTTTGGGATGACCCACACCTTTATAAAGGAGTAGATGGTGTTATTAGACACTGTGTACCTGAGCATGAACATGAACAGATCCTACGCAAGTGTCACTCCGAGGTTTATGGAGGACACCACGCTGGAGATAGAACTGCACATAAGGTATTGCAATCAGGTTTTTATTGGCCTACTCTCTTCAAGGATGCCCGTAAGTTTGTCTTGTCTTGTGATGAATGTCAAAGAATTCATAATATTAGTAGACGGCAAGAAATGCCTATGAATTATTCACTTGTTATTGAACCATTTGATGTTTGGGGCTTTGATTATATGAGACTGTTTCCTTCCTCTAATGGGTATACATATATTTTAGTTGCTATTGATTACGTTACTAACTGGGTAGAAGCTATTCCAACTAGTAGTGTTGATCATAACACCTCTATTAAGATGCTTAAAGAAGTTATTTTTCTGAGGTTTGGAATCCCTAGATATTTAATGACTAATGGTGGTTCACATGGAGCTTTTCGTAAAATGCTTGCTAAGTATGATGTTAATCATAGAATTGCATCTCCATATCATCCACAGTCTAGTGGTCAAGTAGAACTGAGTAATAGAGAGCTTAAATTAATTTTGCAAAAGACTGTTAATACATCTAGAAAGAATTGGTCCAAGAAACTTGATGATGCATTATGGGCATATAGAACTGCATATAAAAATCCTATGGGTATGTCTCCATATAAAATGGTCTATGGAAAAGCATGTCACTTACCTCTTGAACTAGAACATAAGGCATATTGGGCCATTAAAGAGGTCAATTATGACTTCAAACTTTCCGGTGAGAAGAGACTATTTGACATTAGCTCACTTGATGAATGGAGAAGACAAGCCTATGAGAATGCCAAACTATTTAAAGAAAAAGTTAAAAGATGGCATGACAAAAGGATACAAAAATGTGAGTTTAATGTAGGTGATTATGTATTGTTATACAACTCTCGTTTAAGATTTTTTGCAGGAAAACTCCTCTCTAAATGGGTAGGTCCTTACGTTATCGAGGAGGTCTATCGTTCCGGTGCTATAAAAATCAACAACTTTGAAGGCAGAAATCCAAGGGAGGTGAATGGTCAAAGAATCAAACATTATATCTCAGGTAATCCCATAAATGTTGAAACTAATGTTATTGAAACCGTAATCCTGGAGGAGTATATAAGGGATACCTTCCAGAATGTTTTAGCCTCGGAAAAGGAATATGTATGTGGTACGGTAAGTAAACCGACTCCAAAACAGTTCTAATAGCAATTTTTCTCCGTTTTGGAATATTTAAGAAAATAGGAAAATAAGAAGTAGTCCAGGAAGGACACGAGACATCCATGAGGGTGAAGGGCGCGCCCTACCCCCCTGGGCGCGCCCCCTGCCTCGTGGGCACCTCATGTGGTCTCCGGACTCCGTTTTCTTGTGTGATACTTCTTTTGGTCGGTAAGAATTCATTATATAATCTCCCAAAGGTTTTGACCACTGTATCATGCAAATATCTTCTATCTTTGTTTCAAGCTGTTTTTTGATAGATCTAGATCGCGATGACGTCTTCAAGTGCCCCCAAGGACAAGTTCTTCGAGAAGGTCATCAACCCCTACCTTGCGGAGGTGCTGCAACACCCTCAAACCATCGAGATGCGTGAGGGGTTGCTGCACATCCGCGATGTTGAGGGACCAAGGAGGACCGGAAGCATGGAGACAAGACTCGAAGAAATGGAGCAACAAGTTTTCAACTGCTAGGAGATGGTGGAACGTGGACTCGACACCAACCACATAATGATCATGGAGTTCACCAACAAAACCAAGCTAGATGCCAAGAACATCGGGGAGACCATCTTCAAGCTTCACAAGAAAATCGAGCATCTCCAAGCCCAGATCTATGACCTGCAAAACCAAAACTGTGAGTATGAATATAGATTCAAGAGGATGATTTTGGCTGCAGATTCGAGGATCCCGGAGACTCGATCATCCTTCTATGATGGTGAGCCTATGCCTTGGAAGATGGACGACAAGCCTACATCATCAACAACTCCATCATCACCACCTCCGAGGAAGGAGACACAAACACATGGGTATGGGCACTCCCCTCGGCAACTTCTTAGGGGAGTGCCCCGGTATCGTATCACCATCACACTTCTATCTTTACCGTTTTTCTTAGTTCGATCCTTTTGGTAATATCATGATCTATTAGAATAAAGTTTTAGTATGATATAGTTTTGAGTTTTGCTTTATGATCCTTCTATGTAATCGAGTCCGTGAGCTATATATAATAAAGTTTAGTGTTGAGTCAAGGGCTTGGTTATCTTGCTATGATCTTGAGGGAATAAAAGAAAGTATAAAAAGAAATAGAGAGATCATATTGATCTTATGGAGAGTAATGACTTCACTTATAAAGAGTAGGATGAATAAAAGTTGTTGAGAGTTGACAAACATAGTTTTGGTCATCGTTGCAATTAATAGGAAGTAATAAAGAAAGAGAGGTTTTCACATATAAATATACTATCTTGGACATCTTTTATGATTGTGAGCACTCATTAAAATATGACATGCTAAAAAGTTGACGTTGGACAAGGAAGACAACGTAATGGGTTATGTTTTCTTATATCCGAAATAAAGTATATTGTCATGAATCATCCAACATGTTGAGCTTGCCTTTCCCCCTCATGCTAGCCGAATTCTTTGCACCAAGTAGAGATACTACTTGTTCTTCCAAATATCCTTAAAACCCAGTTTTGCCATGAGAGTCCACCATAGCTACCTATGGATTGAGTAAGATTGTAACATCCCAATTTTCCTAAATTAGCATGTTAATAGATCATTCATATGCATATCATATTTTTATTGCATTATTTGCTTTTACAGAATATTCAAATCATTATGCAACAAAAGGCAATTTATTTGGAGTGGAGATGACATGACTTCTCCCCTATTTAAAAAATGTTCATAATGTGCAGAATATTGTTTCCAGTTCATCTGATATGTTCTGGTAATTTTTGTGATCTTCAAAGTATTTTAATTGTGTGTTATTTTACTGTTTGTGTGGCCTATTGCATAAAAAAAATATTTTCAAAAATTGCATTAGGTGAGGAACTAGTGTTTAGTAGTATATATTTTACTATGTGTCTAAGTATTTTTCCTAGATTTTATTCTGGTGTTTTTATTTTAGTTTTTGGTTCTGTAGTTTTGTTTAAAAAAACACCAGCCAGCCCGCCTGCTAGTGCCGCAACGCACACGCGCGGCCCAGCAAGCCAGCCACAGCCCAGCTCCCGTCGCCCGCAGCCTACCTAACCGCGAAGCGGTAAGCGTAGCAGCCAGCCGCGCCCGAACCGCGCCTGACCCGCGCCCGATCCACCCCGCGTTCAGCCCCTGACCTGCGGGCCCCACGCCGCTTTCTCCTTCCTCCGGTCGGACGCACGCCGCCGAGCCGAGCCCGGATCAATCTGCGCCCCTGTTCGATACCGTGCTCCTCAGGGACACCGTACGCGAGCCCAACTTCTCGAGAGACCCCGCACCCCCTCCTCGATCTTCCTCGTTGCCGAACGTGGGAGCTAGGGCGAAACGGATCTCACCAGAGTCCATGCCGACCGCCGCCGTTCACCGGAGGATGTCGTTGTCGTAAGATCACCGCAGCCGCACCGCTTGCCCTCTTTGTTTTCCCCCCGCCACGAAGAGCTCCCTAACATCCTTGCGTGGCCGGAATCGCAGCGGAGCCGGAGGAACAAGCTCGACCGACGCACCGGAGCAGCCACCGTTCACATCCTCATCACTGTCAGTAGAGGACGCCCCGCCGCCGTTGAACACCACCACCACCTCCGCTACTCACCGCCGCACCCATCCGTTGCTTCACCATCGCCGGAGACCCGCCGGAAACGCGCCGCCGCCGACGCCCGAGACTGCCGCCGCCGTCCTCGGTTGCTGGTGAGCACGCACGCGCAGTGTTTCACCTGGGCTAATCATGAGTGAACACGTGGCAGTTTGCTACAGTACACGCAGGAACTGTGCAGGAGATTTCTGTTGTTTTTGTTTTCTTTCTAGATTTCATCTCTAACTTCAAATAGCTATATCTTTTAGTCTATAGCTCCAATTTAGGCAATTCTTTTTCCTATGCTCTCACAAAAATTAGCACGTTATCACAGTACCAACTTTGCACATGTTTGCACTGTTCAAATTTGAATTCGTTTGAATTTGAATTAAATCTTCTAGAGGCCGTAACTCTCAAACCATTTGTTGGTTTTAAGTGATTCTTTTTGCTTTGTGACCGTAGTGCATGTTAGGTTCTGTTATGCTGCTATTGTTGAGTTGCAAAAATGGTTTTATTGCTGTTCGTTTTGTTTTGGTTATTTTCATGTTCCGGTGATTGATTTGTTGAATTGTGTGAAACGTGTAGATTGTCCAGAGTGCGACGCGAGCTATTGTCATGAGTGTGACTTTCTGAACCAGAACCAAGGCAAGTTACACCTTGATCATCCTTTACCTATTGTTTTCTATGCATGTAGTTATATAACACCTTGAATATATGCATGTATAGGATTACTATATTATTTTGCTGTGCTGTTGAGCTATCTTCCCGTCTTTGCAAATCGTGGTAGTTGTAGGTTGCTATGCTTTGTAGACGGGGTGGTTCGTGTATTCATTGAGCTTATGTGAGGATTATATATATAATAATTTGAGTAGTAACTCAGGATTTAATTCACCTATGGGCGGAAGTGGTATTGCTAGGGTGGTTTCAAGAACATCATGGTTTATACCCTCTGAATGTAAGTGGACGGCCGCCCAGGCTCAAAAAGATTAGACAAACTTAGTGACTAGTAGCTTGCATGTGTGACCACTGGCTAAATGGGCTCTGGCTTAGTTGATCAGTTGTGGGACCCTTACCCGGATGTGCCAGCAGATGTAGATATAATAGTTGGGATGGGCCTCCTGTTGGGACTAGGGGATTACTTCTGAAAGACTTCGTCTCAATCTTCGGGTTGGGTCCAGTGGGTAAAGCGTACTAAACTCTGCAGAGTATTAAACAACTAATAATGATTAGCCGTGCCCCGGTTATGGGTAAATTTGAGCAACTAGGCCATTACAGTTGTTGGATGATCTTGACAGATGTGACACTTAATAAATTTGTTGGGCAACTTAAGAAAAGGGTAGGTTGGAGTTGATTTTGGCAACTCAACTTTGTGCATTTAATTGTAGCAATAAAAGAACTAAATAAAATTTGACTATTAGGTAGATATTAGGATAAAATTAGCTTTCTGCAAAAATAAACCCTCAAGCCTTCCTTTTGATATATTATGCATATACATGTAGGTCTGCTTTATTATTACTCCTGTGTAACTTGCCAATACATTCCTAGTATTGACCTATATGGCTGCAACATCTCATGTTGCAGGATATTCTGACGAAGAGTAAGGTACCGTTAGGGTCGTGAGTCTGCAATCAGCATCGCCAGTGGGCTATGATGGGACTCATCGTTATTTTCTGCTACTTTTCCGCTGTTTGATTGAATAAAGCTAGCCAAGTGCTATGAAGATTGTTTTATTTTATATATTCTGGATCATATGTTGTTATAAAATGATGCACTTGCTATTCTGGTATTCATATATACTGTGTGTGCTAGCGAGTTTGATCCAGGGACTAGCACGGTAAGCACAGAGACTCAAATCCTTCAAGGTTTGGTCGTTACAAATGGTATCAGAGCAGTGTGTTGACTGTAGGACGTGACCCTAGAAAATGGATTAGAAAAGCCATAGGAGTGAAAATTATTTTATCAACTAGTTATACTTCATGCTGTTTATTAGTTAACCCCCTCAAGTATCTTGAACAGTTAAGTAGGAACTAGTGTTGAGACCACCATTCATGTTTGTTTTATATTGCAACGTTATCGTGTAGCATATCTGATTATGCCCACTTTCGTGGTATGAAGATACTAGATTGTTTGCTTGGTTGGTAGTTGTTTGTTAAATTGCTTAGTGTCGAAATTATTCGACTATATATATATATATAAAATATTACCATATTGTTTGTTGTTTGTTTGTTGGTGTTATTCGTTGTTGTGTTTTGTTGGCTTGATCATATTATGCATATGGGTAGAATATATTTATATATACATAGCTTTTGGCCCTATTATATCTATAACTCATCTATGCTTGCCCACCAGATGCCACCGAGGCGTGATACTAGACGCAATACTGCAGGAGGAGACAACAATGGAAATGGAGTACCACCATACATAGAGCAGGTTATTGAGGGACAGGCCCAGTTGATCCAGTTGCTTACTCAGAACCAGAACAACAACAACAACAACAACAACAACAACAACAACAACAACAATCCGCCGCCACCGCCACCTGTGGATATGCTTACCAGGTTCTTGAGGTTGAATCCTCAGAGGTTCTCTAGTTCCCCTGAACCTATTGTGGCTGATGACTGGCTCCGTGCAGTCAATAGGAACCTGGAGACGGTTGGATGCACTGATGCGGAGAGGGTGAGGTTTGCCTCACATTTGTTGGAGGGTCCTGCTGCAGCTTGGTAGGACAACTACTTGGTCACTTATCCCATTGCTACTATCACGTGGCCTCAGTTTCAGGATGCCTTCCGTGCTGCACATGTGTCTGCTGGTGCTATGAGTCTGAAAAAGAAGGAGTTTCGCAGTTTGCGCCAGGGAGGTCGCACAGTTAATGCGTATGTGGAGGAATTTAATAATCTTGCACGTTATGCTCCTAATGATGTTAACACTGATGCAGCTAGGAAGGAGAAATTCTTGGAGGGCCTAAATGATGACTTGAGCCTTCAGTTGACAGTGGCCACTTTTAGGAATTGTCAGGATTTGACTGATAAGGCTATTGTGCTGGAGGGAAAGCAACAGGACATAGAGAATCGCAAGAGGAAGTACAACAATAATAATAATAAGTATAATTCAGGACCACAATAGAAGCCACACACTTCATATCATGGTAATGGAGGTAATGGGCATAATCATCATGGAGGTAATGGACATAATCATCATGGAGGAAATGACCACAACCATAATGGCCAGCATCATCACAATGGGCACAAGAGTAACAATGGCAATGGTAGAGGTAATGGTAATGGTAATGGAGGGAATAATAACCAGAGCCACCAGAGTATGCCTGTGCTAAGGGATATTAGCCAGGTTCAATGCTATAAGTGTAGGCAGATGGGCCACTACTCCAATGCTTGTCCAGGGAACAAGAACGGTAATGGGGATTCAGGAGTCAGCAAGCCAAACCCCTTCCAAAAGGGTCATGTCAACCATGTTAATGTTGAGGAAGTCTATAATGAACCTGATGCAGTGATTGGTAAATTCTTGATAAATTCAATACCTGCACTTGTTCTTTTTGATACTGGTGCATCGCATTCATTTATTTCGAGGGTATTTGTTGATAAACATTGATTGCCAACCAAAACACTTAGTATGCCTATTAGAGTGAGTTCCCCAGGAGCTGAGATGATAGCAGGTGTTGGTTGCCACCAGTTGACTTTGTCTATTGGAAAGCATGATTTTCCTACGGATTTGATTATATTGAAGTCACAAGGTCTGGATATTATTTTGGGTATGGATTGGTTGCAGTTATATAAATGTCGTATTGATTGTGCCAGTCGATCTATTACTCTCAGTGCACCAAGAGGGAAGAGGATCAAATATGTATGTAAGTATAAGCATAATCAGGTGCAGGTGAACTCTCTTAAGGGGGGTAGCCTGGAAGAGGTGCCAGTTGTGAGGGATTATCCAGATGTGTTTCCAGAGGAGTTGCCGGGTATGCCACCAGATAGGGATATTGAGTTTCTTATTGATTTAATACCGGGCACTGGACCTATTACAAAGAGACCATATAGAATGCCTCCTCAAGAGTTGGAAGAATTGAAGAAGCAAATAAGAGAATTGCAGGCACACAGATTTATTCGCCCAAGTTCATCACCTTGGGGAGCTCTAGTTTTGTTTGTGGAGAAGAAGGATGGGACCTTGATGATGTGTGTTGATTATCGTTCTCTAAATGAGGTAACCATTAAGAATAAGTATCCTTTGCCTATGATAAATGATCTGTTTGATCAGTTGGAGGGAGATACTGTGTTTTCTAAGATTGATCTTCGTTCTGGTTATCATCAATTAAAGATTCGTGAGCAAGATATTCCAAAGACTGCTTTTACTATGAGGTGTGAGTTGTATGAATATACTGTCTTGTCATTTGGATTGACTAACGCCCCTGCATACTTCATGAATATGATGAACAAGGTGTTTATGGAGTTCTTGGATAAGTTTGTGGTTGTTTTCATTGATGATATATTGGTGTTCTCCAAGAATAAGCAAGAGCATGAGGTGCATCTGCGTTTGGTAATGGAGAAACTGAGGGAACATCAGCTATATGCCAAGTTCAGCAAATGTGAGTTTTGGCTGGATGAGGTAGCATTCCTTGGACATGTTGTGTCAGGTAATGGAGTTGTAGTTGATCCATCTAAGGTTGCTGCAGTTACAGAGTGGGAGACACCCACGACAGTTGGAGAGATTCACAGCTTTTTGGGCCTTGCAGGTTATTACAGGAGGTTTATTGAGAACTTTTCCAAAATTGCGAAGCCTATGACTGAATTATTGAAGAAGGAGAAGAAGTTTGTTTGGACTGATGAATGTGAAGCCAGCTTTCAGGAATTGAAGTAGCGTTTGGTTACAGCACCAGTCTTGACTCTGCCGGATATACATAAGGACTTCCAGGTATATTGTGATGCTTCTCGTCAAGGACTTGGGAGTGTTTTGATGCAAGAAGGTAAAGTTGTTTCATATGCTTCACGTCAGCTTAAGAATCATGAGCATAATTATCCTACACATGATTTGGACTTAGCCTCAGTTGTGCATGCATTGAAAACTTGGAGGCCATATCTTATTGGTAATCATTGTGATATATTTACTGATCATAAGAGCTTGAAGTATATTTTTACTCAGAAGGATTTAAACCTCAGGCAGAGGAGATGGTTGGAGCTTATTAAGGATTATGATTTGAATGTGCAGTATCATCCTGGTAAGGCTAATGTTGTTGCTGATGCATTGAGTCGTAGGAGCCATGCTAATGCAATTAATATTGATAATATGCCACCTGAGTTATGTGAACAGTTCAGGAATCTCAGGTTGGAGATGGTTCCTAAGGGATATTTAGCAACACTTGAGGTAAAGCCTACTTTGCTTGGAAGGATCAGAGAAGCTCAAAAGAATGATAAGGAGATTGCTGAGATAAAAGAGAATATGGTTAAAGGTAAGGCAGAAGGTTTCCATGAGGATGAACATGGGGCCATATGGTTTGAGAAGCATATTTGTGTACCTCAGGTTCCAAATATCAGGAAGTTGATTCTTCATGAGGCGCATGATTCACCTTATTCTATTCACCCAGGTAATACTAAGATGTATTTGGATTTGAGGGAAAGATTTTGGTGGCCTAGCCTGAAGAGGGAAATTGCTGGGTATATTGCAACATGTGATGTGTGCCAAAGAGTTAAGGCGGAACATCAGAGACCAGCAGGTTTGTTACAGCCATTGCCTATACCTGATTGGAAGTGGGATGAGATTGGTATGGATTTCATTACAGGTCTACCCAGGACTCGGTTAGGTTATGATTCTATTTGAGTAGTTGTTGATCATCTGACTAAAGTTGCTCACTTCATCCCGGTAAAGACTACTTATACCAGTGCTCAGCTAGCAAAAATTTATATGTCTAAAATTGTTTGTATGCATGGAGTTCCAAGGAAGGTAGTGTCTGATAGAGGTACTCAGTTCACATCCAAATTTTGGCGTCAGTTGCATGAATCCTTGGGAACCAGGATGGAGTTCAGTACAGCTTTCCATCCACAGACAGATGGGCAGACAGAGAGAGAGATTTTGGAGGATATGTTGAGAGCTTGTGCTTTGGACTATGGGTCCAGTTGGGATGATAATTTACCTTATGCAGAGTTGTCATATAATAACAGTTACCAGGCTAGTCTGAAGATGGCACCATTTGAGGTATTGTATGGTAGGAAGAGCAGGACACCATTGATGTGGGATGAGGTTGGAGAGCGTCAATTCTTTGGACCAGACTTGATCAGAGATGCTGAGGAGAAGGTCAAGTTGATTCGTGACAGGCTGAAGATAGCATAGTCTAGGAAGAAGAGTTATGCTGATGCAAAACGTAAGGAGGTGACATATGAGGTAGGAGACCGTGCATATCTTAGAGTTTCACCACTTCATGGAATTAAGTGGTTTGGAATCAAGGGTAAGTTAGCACCACGTTTTGTGGGGCCTTACAAGATCTTGGAGCATAGAGGAGAGGTAGCTTATCAGCTGGAGTTGCCAGAATCCTTGTCAGGAGTTCATAATGTGTTTCATGTATATCAGTTGAAGAAGTGCCATGTAGAGATGATGGATGTTCCATTGAGGGACACGGTGCCACTTGAGGCAATTCAGTTGGAGAGTGATTTGACATATGAGGAGAAGCCTGTCAAGATTCTGGAGACAGCACAAAGAGTTACTCGCACCAAGACAATCAAGTTATGCAAGGTTCAGTGGGATCATCATACAAAGGAGGAAGCTACAAAGGAACGAGAGGAAGATCTCAAGCAGGATCACCCACACCTATTTGCTAGCCAGCCCGAATCTCGAGGGTGAGATTCATCTTAAGGGGGGTAGGTTTGTAACATCCCAATTTTCCTAAATTAGGATGTTAATAGATCATTCATATGCATATCATATTTTTATTGCATTATTTGCTTTTTCAGAATATTCAAATCATTATGCAACAAAAGGCAATTTATTTGGAGTGGAGATAACATGACTTCTCCCCTATTTTAAAAATGTTCATAATGTGCAGAATATTGTTTCCAGATCATCTAATATGTTCTGGTAATTTTTGTGATCTTCAAAGTATTTTAATTGTGTGTTATTTTACTGTCTGTGTGGCCTATTGCATAAAAAAATTATTTTCAAAAATTGCATTAGGTGAGGAACTAGTGTTCCTGTAGTTTATATTAGTAGTATATATTTTACTGTGTGTCTAGGTATTTTTCCTAGATTTTATTCTGGTGTTTTTATTTTAGTTTTTGGTTTTGTAGTTTTGTTTAAAAAAAACACCAGCCAGCCCGCCTGCCAGTGCCGCAGCGCACACGCGCGGCCCAGCAAGCCAGCCACGGCCCAGCTCCCGTCACCCGCAGCCCACCTAACCGTGAAGCGGTAAGCGCAGCAGCCACCACGCCCGAACCGTGCCTGACCCGCGCCCGATCCACCCCGCCTTCAGCCGCTAACCCGCGGGCCCCGCGCTGCTTTCTCCTTCCTCTGGTCGCACGCACGCCGTCGAGCCGAGCCCGGATCGATCTGCGCCCCTGTTCGATCCCGTGCTCCTCAGGGACACCGTACGCGAGCCCAACTGCTCGAGAGACCCTGCACCCCCTCCTCGATCTTCCTCGTTGCCGCACGCGGGAGCTAGGGTGAAACGGATCTTGCTAGAGTCCACGCCGACTGCCGCCGTTCGCTGGAGGATGCCGTCGTCATAAGATCACCGCAGTCGCACCGCTTGCCCTCTTCGTTTTCCCCCCTCCACGAAGAGCTCCCTGACATCCTTGCATGGCCGGAATCGCAGCGGAGCTGGAGGAACAAGCTCGACCGACGCACCGGAGCAGCCGCCATTCACATCCTCGCTGTCGTCAGTAGAGGACGCCCCACCGCCCTTGAACACCACCACCACCTCCGCTACTCACCGCCGCACCCATCCGTCGCTTCACCTTCGCTGGAGACCCGCCGGAGACGCACCGCAGCCGACGCCCGAGACCGCCGGCGCCGTCCTCGGTTGCTGGTGAGCACGCGCGCACAGTGTTTCACCTGGGCAAATCACGAGTGAACACATGGCAGTTTGCTACAGTACATGCAGGAACTGTGCAGGAGATTTCTGCTGTTTTTGTTTTCTTTCCAGATTTCATATCTAACTTCAAATAGCTATATCTTTTAGTCTATAGCTCCAATTTAGGCAATTCTTTTTCCTTTGCTCTCACAAAAATCAGCACGTTATCACAGTACCAACTTTGCACATGTTTGCACTGTTCAAATTTGAATTCGTTTGAATTTGAATTAAATCTTCCGGAGGCCGTAACTCTCAAACCGTTTGTCGGTTTTAAGTGATTCTTTTTGCGTTGTGACCGTAGTGCATGTTAGTTCTGTTATGCTGCTGTTGTTGAGTTTCAAAAATGGTTTTATTGCTGTTGGTTTTGTTTTGGTTCTTTTCATGTTCCAGTGATTGATTTGTTGAATTGTGTGAAACATGTAGATTGTCCGGAGTGCGACGCGAGCTATTGTCAGGAGTGTGACTTTCTGAACCAGAACCAAGGAAAGTTACACCTTGATCATCCTTTACCTATTGTTTTCTATGCATGTAGTTATATAACACCTTGAATATATGCATGTATAGGATTACTATATTATTTTGCTATGCTGTTGAGCTATCTTCCTGTCTTTGCAAATCGTGGTAGTTGTAGGTTGCTATGCTTTGTAGACGGGGTGGTTCGTGTATTCATTGAGCTTATGTGAGGATTATTTATATAATAATTTGAGTAGTAACTCAGGATTTAATTCACCTCTGGGCGGAAGTGGTATTGCTAGGGTGGTTTCACGAACATCATGGTTTATATCCTCTGAATGTAAGTGGACGGCCGCCCAGGCTCAAAAAGATCAGACAAACTTAGTGACTAGTAGCTTGCATGTGCGACCACTGGCTAAATGGGCTCTGGCTTAGTTGATCAGTTGTGGGACCCTTACCCGGATGTGCCAGCAGATGTAGATATAATAGTTGGGATGGGCCTCCTGTTGGGACTAGGGGACTGCTTCTGAAAGACTTCGTCTCAATCTTCGGGTTGGGTCCAGTGGGTAAAGCGTACTAAACTCTGCAGAGTATTAAAAAACTAATAATGATTAGCCGTGCTCCCGGTTATGGGTAAATTTGAGCGGCTAGGCCATTACAGTTGTTGGATGATCTTGACAGATGTGACACTTAATAAATTTGTTGGGCAACTTAATAAAAGGGTAGGTTGGAGTTGATTTTGCCAACTCAACCTTGTGCATTTAATTGTAGCAATAAAAGAACTAAATAAAATTTGACTATTAGGTAGATATTAGGATAAATTCAGCTTTCTGCAAAAATAAACCCTCAAGCCATCCTTTTGATATACTATGCATATACATGTAGGTCTGCTTTATTATTACTCCTGTGTAACTTGCCAATACATTCCAAGTATTGACCTATATGGCTGCAACGTCTCATGTTGCAGGATATTCTGACGAAGAGTAAGGTACCGTTAGGGTTGCGAGTCTGCACTCAGCATCGCCAGTGGGCTATGATGGGACTCATCGTTATTTTCTGCTACTTTTCCGCTATTTGATTGAATAAAGCTAGCCAAGTGCTATGCAGATTGTTTTATTTTATATATTCTGGATCATACGTTGTAATAAATGATGCACTTGCTATTCTGGTATTCATCTGTACTGTGTGTGCTAGCGAGTTCGATCCAGGGACTAGCACGGTAAGCACAGAGACTCAAATCCTTCGAGGTTTGGTCATTACAAAGATCCTTCAAGTAAGTTGTCATGTTGCAGGCAATACAAATTGCTCTCTAAATATGTATGATTTATTAGTGTGGAGAAAATAAGCTTTATACGATCTTGTGATGTGGAAGCAATAAAAGCGACGGACTGCATAATAAAGGTCGATATCACAAGTGGCAATTTAAAGTGACGTTCTTTCGCATTAAGATTTTGTGCATCCAACCATAAAAGCACATGACAACCTCTTCTTCCCTCTGCGAAGGGCCTATCTTTTACTTTTGTCTTTTACCTTATACAAGAGTCATGGTGATCTTCACCTTTCCTTTTTACATTTTATCCTTTGGCAAGCACATTGTGTTGGAAAGATCCAGATATATATATCCAATTGGATGTAAGTTATCATGGACTATTATTGTTGACACTACCCTTGAGGTAAAAGGTTGGGAGGCAACATTATAAGCCCCTATCTTTCTCTGTGTCCGATTAAAACTCCATACCCATAAGTATTGCGTGAGTGTTAGCAATTGTGAAAGACTAAATGATAGTTGAGTATGTGGACTTGCTGAAAAGCTCTTATATTAACTCTTTCTGATGTTATGATAAATTGCAATTGCTTCAATGACTGAGATTATAGTTTGTTAGTTTTCATTGAAGTTTCTGATTCAGACTTGAAATTGTGAATGAATTGTTACTTTAGCATAAGAAATCATATGACAGTATATATATGTTGCTCTTATACGAATGATCATGATGCCCTCATGTCCGTATTTTATTTTATCGACACCTCGATCTCTAAACATGTGGACATATTTTTCGATATCGGCTTCCGCTTGAGGACAAGCGAGGTCTAAGCTTGGGGGAGTTGATATGTCCATTTTGCATCATGCTTTTATATCAATATTTATTGCATTATGGGATGTTATTACACATTATGTCACAATACTTCTGCACAACTCCAAAAGTCCTGAAACTCCACAGAAGTCAGTTTCAAAATATATAAAAAATATTGGGCGAAGGAAGCACCAGAGGGGGGCCACCCACCATCCACGAGGGTGGGGGCGCGCCCTACCCCCTGGGCACGCCCCCTGGCAGGCCTCCGGTGCCCATCTCTGGCTATATGAGGTTTTTCACCCTAGAAACAATCATAAGCAACCTCTCAATACAAAACTCCGCCTCCATGAGGCGGAACCTTGGCGGAACCAATCTAGGGCTCCGGCGGAGCTGTTCTGCCGGGGAAACATCCCTCCGGGAGGGGGAAATCATCACCATCGATCCTCTCGTCGTGAGGGGGTCAATCTCCATCAACATCTTCACCAGCACCATCTCATCCCAAACCCTAGTTCATCTCTTGTATCCAATCTTTGTCTCAAAACCTTAGATTGGTACCTGTAGGTTGCTAGTATTGTTGATTACTCCATGTAGTTCATGCTAGTTGGTTTATTTGGTGGAAGATCATATGTTCAGATCCTTTATGCATATTAATACCCCTTTGATTATGAACATGAATATGATTTGTGAGTAGTTATGTTTGTTCCTGAGGACATGGGAGAAGTCTTGCTATAAGTAGTCATGTGAATTTGGTATTCGTTCGATATTTTGAGGAGATGTATGTTGTCTTTCCTCTAGTGGTGTCATGTGAACGTCGACTACATGACACTTCCCCATTGATTGGGCCTAGAGGAAGGCATTGGGAAGTAATAAGTAGATGATGGATTGCTAGAGTGACAGAAGCTTAAACCCTAGTTTATGCGTTGCTTCGTAAAAGGCTGATTTGGATCCATACGTTTCATGCTATGGTTAGGTTTACCTTATACTTCTTTTGTAGTTGTGGATGCTTGCAAGAGGGGTTAATCATAAGTGGGATGCTTGTCCAAGGAAGGGCAGTACCCAAGCACCGGTCCACCCACATATCAAATTATCAAAGTACCAAACGTGAATCATATGAGCGTGATGAAAACTAGCTTGATGATAATTCCCATGTGTCCTCGGGAGCGCTTTCCTTTATATAAGAGTTTGTCCAGGCTTGTCCTTTGCTACAAAAAGGATTGGGCCATATTGTTGCACCTCATTTACTTTTGTTACTTGTTACCCGTTACAAATTATCTTATCACAAAACTATCCATTACCGATAATTTTAGTGCTTTCAGAGAATACCTTACTAAAAACCGCTTGTAATTTCCTTCTGCTCCTTGTTGGGTTCGACACTCTTACTTATCGAAAGGACTATGATAGATTACCTACAGTTGTGGGTCATCAGCAGCATCAGAAGCATCATGATGCTTCCTCTTCTTGGCTTCAGCCTCAGCTTGCCTTGTCTTCTTCTACTCAGAAGCTGCTGAAGGGACCTTTGTCTTCGAGCCAGTCATACTGGAAGGGAAGACAATGCTCGGTCTTTCCTGTCTTGGGGCTTCGGGTTCAGCAGTAGCAGTTTTCTCCGGCTTCTTGCCGGCCATACGGGGGTCAATGCCAGGACGCCCAAGGGCCTTTCTCTTCACAGCCTCGTTGTGAGCTTGTACGCATTTCTCAGCATAGTACTTCATGCGCTCATGTGAGCCTTTGGCTTCATCACGTTTCTTCTGGAACTCAGCCTTGAAGTCGTATGTGCATCTAGTGCCACCCCTAGTTGGTTTTGGAGTATTGACGACAAACATGGTTGAGGGACTAATGTGTTTGTGATGATAACACAGGTAGTAGTCCCTCATTGATCCGGTTTACCTACCAGTGATGACCCCTAAAAATGTATGAAGACATCAAAGACAATGGTGGTTCGTGAATACGTTCACGTTGAAGATAATGACTTGTGAAGACATTCATGTTGAAGATAATGACTTGTGAACACATTCACTTGAATACTATGGAGTGCGAAGACATAGTTTATTCCGTAGTTTCCTTTTATCTTTGTTTAGTCATAGGAACCACCGTACTGTCAAGTGGGGTCCAAGTGAACAGAGTCAGATGACTGAAGTGATGCTCAACCAAAATCCTATGTCTTCGAGCGAAGACAATGAGAGAAAATCTTATCCAGAGTTGGATGAGTCAGCTTTGCTTGTAGCCCAAGCCAAGCTGTTGCGTGTGTTTGAAATCCGACCGTTGGATACGTGTTGGTTCCTTAGTGACCCAGGGTCATTTCGGACATATCATGTCGGGTTGCCTCCTGGCTATAAATAGCCCACCCCTACACCATAAATTGGTGGTTGCTCAGAGTTAGTGCATGGCTTTTGTCATTTGAGAGCAACCCACCTCCGAAGCCTTTGATAGAGATATCCTTGCAAGGACATAGCCCAAAACACCCAGAGCCATAGAGTGTTAGGCATCACTGAAGTCTTTTTGTCCGTGTGACCTAAAGACTTGTTACACTTGAGGACTGTGCATCCTCCAGCCGGTTAGGCGTCATGTTCTGAGCATCCAAGAGTCATTGTGGATCGCCAGTGAACAGAGTCTGTGAAGGTTTGGAAGTCTACCTTGAAGACTTACCAGAGTGATTGGGCGAGGACTGGGTGTCCTTAGCTCAAGGGGAATAAGGTGAAGACACTGTCTTCTGAGTTCAATCTCAACCTCCCTAACCAGACATACAATTTTCACAGCAACTGGAACTGGTCTACCAAGTCCTTGTCTTCACCAAGCTACTGGTTCTATCCCTTATCTTCTTTACTTTTTAGTTTTTCTTCGTGAAGTCATTGCTTGCCTACCTGATCTGTTTGACTTCACTGTGCGAAGAATATTACCTATTTGGCTTCATACTGTCTTCCATTCCGATCCATACTACCTAGTTGCTAATAGTCTTCGTGCTTTCACTATATTGCTTACCTGACTATGGCTTGTCTAGTGTAGTTCATCTTCCGCTGCATATTATATAAGCTCATACTAACTGTTTGTCTTCAAAGACCTCATGTTTTGTAGACTTTCATAAAAATCGCCTATTCACCCCCCTCTAGTCGATAACTAGCACTTTCAGAGGTCAATCATCATTTGCTTGAAGTTTTGAACATCAAGGACACTGAGCTTGGCCATATACTTCTTGAACAGAGCCTTCTCATGATCAATTTTATTTTTTAGCTCAACAATCTTCTGAGCAATGGCAAGTTCTTTGGGTATGCAGCCCTGGAATGTGACACTGATGTCAATGGGAAACTGCAGATCATCAATAGTGAGAGTGGTATCTTCAAACCATTCAGCAATGAAGTTGTTGAGAATATCTACAATAAAGAGAGGCAAATCTTTGAAGATTTCGGCCTCCTGCTTGCTCTTGATAAGCATCTCCAGAGCATCATCAGCAAGATCTTCATCACTGGATAGATCTATAGTATTCTCTTCATTGCGCAGAATGCTAGCTGGAGTGAGGTCATGCCCAGAAATCTTCTTCGACTTCTTGGACTTCTTGGAGATGCGAGACAAGTCCTCGAACTGCACACTGGATTCAGGAGGTGCAGATTGCAATGGCTTCACTCTTTAAGCCTTTAGAGAAGCAGAAGATTTTGAAGCCTTAGATTTTTCTTTGGCTTCGGGGGCTCTGGAGCATCCTTATGCTCCTCTTCACCAGCAGCTTCTTCAACAGTGGGCATTTGTGCAGCGATGTGGGATAGAAGCCCATCAAGGCTATTGAAGGGACCAATGATATTCTGATCAGCTTCACGACTGCCATCTGGTCTTGGAGCTGCTGGACCAGGGTTGAAGTCAATCTCCATGTCCTTCTTTTTCTGGACTGAAGAAGCCCTTGCAAACTGAAGATTTTGTTCAAATAGTTCATCTTCGCAACGCCATCGGAGACTGGATGGGTCGAATTCTCAGGCTGTGGTCCTTTGACCATGCAAGGGTAGAAACCAATGGCTTCAGCCTTCGTCTTGTGGTGAAGCTTCCTGTACACAATATCGGCCCATGGTGGCCTCACAACATTCTTCTTTGCGTACTCATTTGTAACAAAGTGGTACTGAAACCATTGCTCTGCCCAATATCTTCGAATCCATTGGACTCGAGTTTTGTGTTCGCCATTGGTTTCTTCTGGGTCACACTTGTATTGTTCATAGATTTCTAGGGCAGGTCCAAAGCAGTATTGTCCCGGTGCTACCTTCCACCCTTCTTTGAGGACTTTCCTCCTGCCATTGGATCCAGACTGAAAGGCTTCACGAATGTGTTTGGCTTCAGGCGACTGGTCAGATAAGAACTGTCTTCTCGAGATTCAATGTGATGTTGTAAGAACTCGGCAAATGAATGCAGACTATGAGAATGAAGGGATTCTCACACGGACATATACCTATGACATCATTAGAGATGCGAGGGAAGGGGAAGAGGTCATATGCATTCTCAGAAGATTTTGAAGATAAATCAGTTTGAAGACATTGACCTCATAGTGCGAAGATATTCACTTATCGATGTGAGTTGGTTCCAGATTTGTACGAATCCATGAATAAGTACAAGTGAGGGATCTAACTAGTTGTGAAGCATAAGTGAACATACTTGCAAGTTATGAGATTCATAAAAGGAATTCAGATTTGTAAATGTAGAAACAAAATTCTGGAAGATCTGGACAAATCAACGGATCAAATAAATGGTAAAAAGTGAGTTCTTATTTACCGCACGACGAACTGCTAGACGAGAAGGATGGAGGTCAAGCAGTCTAATCTCCCGCGCCCTAACTTGGCAGCGGAAGACACCTACGACGGCGGAGGGGGGAGGTGTCCGCGGCCGGCATGAAGATGACGTCGGAGAAGTCGCAGCAGCGAAGCACTTCGTCTACGGCGATGACGGAAGCTAGCGGTGGCGCTAGGGTTTGAGCGAGATGGGGAGGGGAGAAGGGATAATGACCGCAGGGGGTGAAGTATTTATGGGGAGGATGGACAGTGCAATGTAATTACTTAGGTGCCCCTGGCGGTTCACATCTGAAGGACACGTGGCAAACATGCAACTTATTGAGAGTTGAGCCGTGACCCCATGCACACCTGGTTTGCCGGGTGGTCGTTCCAGTGTTCAGGCAAAAAGGGTAGAGATAATAAAATCAGTTTTAAATGTGTGTCTCTGTATCTTCACTTGACAAGGACATAGTGAAGACAATCAACATGTGTCAATAGAATGCATATGAAGAGACAGAAAGAATTTGAGAGATAAGCACATAAGGGGTTAGGGTCCGATCACATTCACTTAGTGCAGAAAATGGCAACTTGAAGACATAGCTACAAGTGAATGATGTAGAGGACAGAACACACACACAGACACCACACACACACACACACAACACACACACATATATATATACATATATACATACATAAACACTATTCTAATCACGGGATCAGAATATTATTCTGATCACAACCTGAACTTCCCTCTGTAGGAACCCGAGCTTCGAGCTATCTTCGCAACCGTGTCTCCCCGCGCGAATTATTCTGGTCAGTTGTGTTCTATGTGATGTAAGTGTAATCTGCAAATGCTTTTTAGCAACTAAATGTCAGTTTTAAATAGGAATCTCGCTAATAGGCGGATTTGCTCTCAGGTCGTCATGAACATGCGCCTGTTTGCAATTTTACTGCCTCAGTTGTTCGACGTGAACTTCCCCCAGTGCTAGGTTGAACTTCCGCAAACATTGCCCCAATGGGGCTTGCGATATACCGTTGGAAATCTATGGACACGAGTATCATGACCCAAGTTAAATTTTGGGCAAAATGTAAGCGGTTTAAGAGCAGTTTTGAAATCATTTTTTCTTCATACAAAAAACATGAATCGTATTTTCGATCACATTTCTAAATTGTTTATTGGCATTAGGAAAATAATATGGTGTTGGAAAGCTGCTGCAAAACCTCTCCTTCCACATGTTGAAAGTTTTCTCTAATTCCCTATGGTTAAAGAGTAATTTGGAAAATCATAAAATTACGCAAACCGAACAGCCGAGTTCGTATTTTCGATGTCACTTCTAAGTGGCTAATACAACTGAGGCAAATGATATGATGTTGGAAAGCTTATGATACTTTATCATGTTGAAAGTTTTTTCTAATTTTGAACAGTCTAAAAGTAATTTAGAAACTGGTACAAGTTCCACTGAGTTCGTATTTTTGAGCTATTTTTAACCGCATGTCCGAATGCAGCAAATGATATGGCATTGGAAAGCTTGAGGAAATGCAAAACTTTTTGGTATATACAGTTTATCCCAATTACTTATGGTTTTAAGTCAATTTTGGAAATATATAAAAAGTCTTTTGGTCGTAATTTCTACAAACTTTACCGGAATGGGGCAAATAATATATCGTTGAAAAGCTACGGAAAATGGGAAACTTTTTCATGTAGATCGTTTTCTCTGATTCTGTTTTTCACGTGCTTTTTTTGCTCGTAGCTCTCCATCCACTCACCGGAATTGAGCAAGTGATATACCGATGGAAAGCTGTTGTAAACACACAACTGTCCCGTGTTTATTATTTTTATATACTCATGGCGATTTTAAAAGTTTTTCATCTGAGATTCATTCAGTGTAGTAGTTGAACTTGCTGCTGTTTTCACATTGAACTTCTATTACGTATTTTCGTTTGTAATTTTCTCATCCATTCGTCAGTGTTACACAAATGATATTCCTTTTGTACAAACCTCTCTCACAATAATTTTTTTAACTTTCTCCAACCGAGGACTTGAACTTATAACAACAAAACTTTAGTCTTTGTTTTTTAGTCTTTGTTTAATACAAAATGCATACCGTGTAGTACGTGAACTTCTGGTAGTTATCAATCTAAACTTCTCTCGGTTACGTGAAAATATCTAAGTTTTTTATGAATATTAGTCTGAATTTCTTAATATTCTTTTATGAATTTTGAAGCGCTCTATTTTCAAAAGTTGAACTTATAGTTATTTTATTTTTGATCTTCTTGTTTCCATTCTTTAATAACGAGGAAAATCTGAGTTTTCTATAATTATCGAACTTCTCCATCTTTTTAATATGGACTTCCTGATTTTATTTCTTAATCTTATTTATCAAATTTTGAAGCGCTCTATTTATAAAAGTTTAACTTCTTATTATTTAATTTTTGAACTTCTTGTTTCCATTCTTTAATAACACGGAAAATCTGAGTTTTCTATAATCATCGAACTTCTCCACTTTCGTTATTCTAGTTTGAACTTCTAGTTTTATAAAAAACGCGAAATTATTTTTAAACTATTTTTAGTTGTTCCTTTATTTTAATTTGAAATTAGTCATTTTATTCTTTACTAACAAGATAAATATGTTTTTTTATAAACTTAGTTTTATTTTTTTAGAAAAAAATATAGTTGATAAATAAGCATTAAACATTTTTTTTCTAAAATTGATCTTCATACTTTTATTTCTCCTAGAAACGGAAATAATTTTTGGTTTTCCATATACATAGAATTACTTCCTTTTTAATTACTATTAAATCATCAAATTAAAATGATATTTTATTTCGTAAGTTGAAAGTTCTTACAAAATAATAATAATAATTGTTTATAGATAACTTGGTAAGTTAACTCCTAGTGATTGCGTACATAAGCTTGCAAAGATTTTACTGACGTGCAATCATGTGTTTATGTTTTTATAACATTTCTCCGTCTAGCCCAATATGATATTTTCACCCAGCCCAGCAAGTCCGCGGCTTTCGAGAAAAATGCAAATGGGATGGACTGCATAGATGCTACATCATTGTTTCACCCAGCCCACCAAATGGACTAAAAAAACAAATGGACTGACAGCTGGGTCCACGGCCACAGACCAGTTTTTTTGTGATTTGCCAAGTAAGTCGCTTTGTCAGGCCTGTTGGGCTGCAAATCTTTCAAGACGAGGAGAGCTTTTATTCGGCTGGCCGAGAAAATGGCCCATCAGTAAGGAGAAATGGGCTGTACATTTTTAAAACACATCAAACCGGCAATTAGTTTCAAATATCTTTTTTTCATTTAGAAATTTTAAATTACATTAATTTTTATGCGTGGAGAATTTGTTGGATTTTATATTGATATACATTTATTTTTAAAATTAGTTTGAATGTGAGTCGAAATTTTGGGATTAAAAATAGTTTGAACCACACTGAAATATGCAAAATTTTGTATAATTTTTTAACCATGGCCACAATATGGGCTGTAATGCTAACAAAAAGAATATGGGCTCCAAAAAACCTTAAGAATTAGGAAATGGGTTGTATGCTGTTTTCCACAGATTTGAGGCTTTCCTAAAAAAAGGTTAACGCACAAGCAGTGACTGTTGGATGGCCATCCAACAGCCCTCGTGCTTCTTCAATCTCTGCTCTTCCTGCTCCAGCCGCTCAAATAGGCGCCGGCGGGACTGCCTGCTCCCTCCTCCCCACGGCCGGCTCTGCTGCCCGCAGGCCTCACCGCCCCATTGTACTCCCATCGCTGGCCTAGCCATCCCTCTACTCACCCACACCTGCTGTTATTCTCCGGCGACGGCAGACGAACTAGTAAACCCTCGTACAGTCATACTCCCCTCCGCGTGGGAAACAACTGCCGAGTCTTCCCTGGCTCCGTGTCGTTCCCTTCCTAGGCCTCGCCGTCTTCCACCGCCCTGGTGCTCTCGGTGCGGCCTGGTCAACGTGGTCAACGACCGACATGCATCTGAAGTGGACTGTACGTGGAGAGGCCGACAGCTGGGTCCACGGCCGCACGCAAGGAAATGCCTCCTTATTACGCGCAAAATAATGATTCCTCCACCTGACATCAGGGATCCACCGAAAGGGCCTCTGTATTTCATGAAAAAATGTTACCGCCGCGGACAGCTTGGACCCACCAGCTATATGTCCGCACGCAAGGAAGTGCCTCCTTATTATGCACAAAAAAATGAATACTCCCCCTGTTAGCTGGGACCTAGTATAGTGGCAGGCTGACTTGTGGGCCTACTAAGTTGACGGGGATGGAGGGCTTTATCAACTTAGTCAATATGCACGATTCTAGCTCCAGTGACCGTACGATGTCCATCCAACGGTCGTAGTGCTTCTTCAACCTCTGGTCTTCTTGCTCCAGCCGCCCAAACCAGCGCCGGTCGTGCCTCATGCTCCTGCCTCCCGTGGCTGGCTGCAATGCGGCGGAGGCCTCACCGCCCCCTACTACTCCCACCGCTGGCCAGGCCATCCCTCTACTCACCCACACCACCTGCTATTCTGCGGCGACGGCAGCCTCACACCGCAGCGAACCAGTGAACCCTCGTACTCCTCTACGCATGGGCATCCACTGCCGCGTCTTCCCCGGCACCGCGTCGCCCCTTCCTAGGACTCGCCGTCGTCCACTTCCCTGGTGCTCTCGGTGCGGCATGGTTAACATGGTCAAGGAACGGCTTCCATTGGACGTGGACTGTACGTGGAGAGGCTGACAGCTGGGTCCATGGCCGCAGCAAGGAAGTGCCTCCTTATTACGTGCAAAATAATTATTCCTCCACTTGACAGCGGGACCCACAGAATGGGCCACCGTATTTCGCGAAAAAACCACCCCCCTGACCGCTGGGACCCACCAGCTACATCTTCGCACGCAAGGAAGTGCGTCCGGGCAAAAAAAAAACAAAACGATTCGCCCCCTGACTGCTGGGACCGACCAGCTACATCTTCGCAGGCAAGGAAGTGCTTGACAGTCGGGACCCACCTGGTCGAAGCGTACGTAGTGTTGTCATTCTGGTCGCGAACGTGTACGTACATACTGGTCGATGTAGAGGGGCACACGTGTCGTATAGAGGCATGCACGTGTCGTAGTAGAGGCGCGCACATAGCATTTACACGTTTGTACAACGGCCAGGGTGCAAGAAAGAAAATACGACCACGTATGTGTACATACGGGCGGGGTCTCGAACGCCTACTCACGCATACGTACGGCGACGGCTCGTGTACATGGCTGGGTCGGAACGGAGAAACAACGTTGTCGTCATGTTCATGGGGAGGCAACAGAATGCGTAGTGTTCATGGGGAGGCAACGGAATGCGTCGTGTTCATCGGGAGGGCTTGGACGGAACAGGCGATGGAAACGAGGCCTGGCATACCGCAGAATGGAGGAAACGGCCTTGTGTTCGACCGGCCACGTTCGAAACGGGATCCTGTTCATCGGGAGGGGTCTGGCGTACCACAAGACAGAGGAAACGGACCCCCTACGGTCGAAACGGGGGTCCTGTTGAACGGGAGGGGTGTGGCGTACTGCAAAACAGAGGAAACGGACTTGTGTTGGAGCGCTACGGTTGAAATGGGGGTCCTATTCATCAGGAAGGGTGTGGCGTACCGCAAAACGGGACTCCATGGGATACTGTTCATCTCCACTGTAGACCTCCTCCAGCCTCCACGGGCTCCTGTTTATTCAGCCTCCACGGGCTCCTGTTCATCCAACCTCCACCGCGCGCTACTCCACCGGCTACTGTTCAACCACCCCTCCACCGTCTACTATTCATCCAGCCCTCCACACCACGGGGTCCTGTTCAACCACCCCTCCACGGGCACCCCTCCACCGTCTAGTGTTCATCCAGCCCTCCACACCACGGGGTCCTGTTCAACCACCCCTCCACCGTCTACTGTTCATCCAGCCCTCCACACGACGGTGTCCTGTTCATCCACCCCTCCACGGGCACCCCTCCACCGTCTACTGTTCATCCAACCCTCCACCACACCACGGGGTCCTGTTCATCCAGAGGCAACGCCACCGCTCACTGTTCATCCAAAACCCCCGCAACGCTCACTGTTCATCCCATCGATCGGCTTCAGTTAGCAACAGTAGCGAAGGAATCGCTTGATCGGGTTCAGTTAACAGCCATCGATCGATCGCTCGGGTTCAGTTAGAGTCCAACGCCTTGCTCGGGTTCAGTTAGAGCCAACGCCTCGCACACACACGCGTACGTGTACGAGAGAAACGCGCATCGCTCGGCCCCCGACCTCCCACCATAACCGGGAACTCCCCGAAATTCTCCTCCCCCTCGCTTCTACCACGGTTTTTTCCGTCATGGACGGCCCAAAGAATGTCATGGAGCTGCATCTCCGGCCCGCCCAGGACGAAAAGCCCATTTTCTGTCATGATTTTTTGTCATAGAAGTAGGAGCCCACCACATCTATGATGATACCGGGTTTTGTCACAATTGTCGTCATAGAAGTGTCATATGTATGACAGAAAAAAAATTCGTTCGGCCCAAAATGTCATGGATGTGTCTTTTTTTTGTAGTGAAAGGTAGCGTGGTACATACTGCATCAACTATAAAATCTTCAAAGGAGGTTTGCATTCCAAGGCCGCTCTGTCTCTTTGCCGGAGTCATCTCTCTTACGTGCTCTAGGCTTCTGAGCATCGATCAAGTAGTAGGAGTCATTGCCCCAAACTTTGCTGACGATGAAAGGGCCTTCCCAAGGTGCCAAGAGCTTGTGCTGGCCGGCTGTTCGCTAGAGCAGTCGGAGCACAAGGTCTCCCTCCTGGAAAGATCTTGGCTTGACCTTTCGATTGTAGTAGCGGCGTAGACTCTACTGGTAGATGGCGGACCGGCTGAGTGCTAACAGCCGGCCCTCCTCCAATAGATCGACGCCGTCTTCACGCGCTTCTCTCGCTTCTGCCTCGGTGTACATGGTGACGCGAGGTGAGTCGAACTCAATGTCCATCGGGATGACAGCCTTGGCATCGTAGACGAGGAAGAATGGAGTGAAGCCGGTTGACTTGTTTGGAGTGGTGCGGTGGCTCCAGAGGATGGCCGGCAGCTCATCAATCCAGCAGCCGGCCGACCGTTCCAAGGGCTCGACCAGTCGGGGTTTGACGCCGGAAAGGATGAGGCCATTTGCTCGCTCAACTTGGCCGTTTGACTGCGGATGGGCAACGGACACTAGGTCCAGTCGGATGCCCTGTGTCGCCCAGAAACGGGCCAAGGCTCCTTTGGCAAAATTTGTGCCATTATCCGTGATGATGTTGTGTGGCACTCCATACCGATTGGTGATATCTGCAATAAAGGTCACGGCGGTCGGACCATTCAACTTCTTGATTGGCTTTGCTTCTGTCCACTTAGTGAATTTGTCCACGGCGACAAGCAGATGGGTCATGCCGCCGCGTGTTGTCTTGAATGGTCCCACCATATCCAAGCCCCAGACGGCAAAAGGCCATGTTAAGGGAATGGTCTTGAGTGCAGAAGTCGGTAGATGTTGCTTCGAGCTGAACTTCTGACACCCTTTGCAATGCTTGACTAGATCCTTTGCATCCTCCAAGGCAGTCGGCCAGAAGAAACCGTGGTGGAAAGCTTTGGCCACGAGTGACCTGGAAGTCGCGTGGTGGCCGCACTTGCCTTGGTGGATGTCTTTGAGGATTGCTTGGCCTTTCTCTGGCTCCACGCAGTGCTGGTACACACTAATACATCCATTTTGCATCATGCTTTTATATCGATATTTATTGTATTATGGACTGTTATTTCACTTTATGTCACAATACTTATGGCTATTCTCTATTATTTTACAAGGTTTACATAAGGAGGGAGAATGCCGGCAGCTGGAATTCTGGGCTGGAAAAGGGCCAAATATTAGAGACCTATTCTGCGCAACTCCAAAAGTCCCGAAACTCCATGGAACATCTTAAAATAAATAAAGAAAAATCCACGCCAAAGATGAAGGCCAGCGGGCCCACACCTTGCTCACGAGGGTGGGGGGCGCCCCCCTTAGGGCGCGCCCCCTACCTCGTGGGCCCCCTAGTGGCTCTCCGACGTCCATCTTCTCCTATATGAAGTCTTTCAATGAGAAAAAAATCAGAAGGAACTTTTCGGGACCAGACTCCGCCGCCACGAGGCGGAACCTTGGCGGAACCAATCTAGAGCTTCGGCAGAGCTGTTCTGCCGGGGATACTTCCCTCCAGGAGGGGGAAATCATCACCATCGTCATCACCAACGCTCCTCTCATCGGGAGAGGGCAATCTCCATCAACATCTTCACCAGCACCATCTCATCTCCAAACCCTAGTTCATCTCTTGTATCCAATTCTTGTCTCAAAGTCCGGGATTGGTGCTAGTAGGTTGCTAGTAGTGTTGATTACTCCTTGTAGTTGATGCTAGTTGGTTTATTTGGTGGAAGATCATATGTTCAGATCCTATATGCATATTATTACCCCTCTGATTATAAACATGAATATGCTTTGTGAGTAATTATGTTTGTTCCTGAGGACAAGGAGAATTCTTGCTATTAGTAGTCATGTGAATTTGGTATTCATTTGATATTTTGATAAGATGTATGTTGTCTAGCCTCTAGTGGTGTTATGTGAACGTCGACTACATAACACTTCACCATTATTTGGGCCTAGAGGAAGGCATTGGGAAGTAATAAGTAGATGATGGGTTGCTAGAGTGACAAAAGCTTAAACCCTAGTTTATGCGTTGCTTCGTAAGGGGCTGATTTGGATCCACATGTTTCATGCTATGGTTAGGTTTACCTTAATACTTTTGTTGTAGTTGCGGATGCTTGCAATATAGGTGAATCATAACTGGGATGCTTGTTCAAGTAAGAACAACACCCAATCACCAGTCCACCCACATATCAAATTATCAAAGTATCGAACGCGAATCATATGAACGTGATGAAAACTAGCTTCACGATATTCCCATGTGTCCTCGGGAGCGCTTTTCCTATTATAAGAGTTTGTTCCGGCTTGTCCTTTGCTACAAAAAGGATTGGGCCACCTTGCTGCACTTTATTTACTTTTGTTACTTGTTGCTCGTTACAATTTATCTTATCACAAAACTATCTGTTACCATTTATTTCAGTACTTGCAGAGAACACCTTGCTGAAAACCGCTTATCATTTCCTTCTGCTCCTTGTTGGGTTCGACACTCTTACTTATCGAAAGGACTACGATAGATCCCCTATACTTGTGGGTCATCAAGACTCTTTTCTGGCGTCGTCGCTGGGGAGTGTAGCGCCTTTGGTAGGTGGAATTTGGTAAGGAAATATTTATATAGTGTGCTGAAATTTATTGTCACTTGCTACTATGGAAAGTAATTCTCTGAGGGGCTTGTTCGGGGTATCTTCACCCCGTCCAGTAGAGCAAAGAGTTGCTCCTCAACCTACTGAACCTATTGAAAATGAAACTCCTTTTGAATTTCCTTCGGGTATGATGGAAAAACTGCTAGCTAAACCTTTTACAGGAGATGGAACAAAGCATCCTGATGAGCACTTGATATATGTGGATGAAGTTTGTGAATTATTTAAGCTTGCAGGTATACCCGATGATGTTACTAAGAAGAAGGTCTTCCCTTTATCTTTGAAGGGAGACGCATTGATATGGTATAGGCTATGTGATGATATGAATTCATGGAACTATAGAAGATTGAAATTGGAATTTCATCAAAAGTATTATCCTATGCATCTTGTTCATCGTGATCGCAATTATATATATAATTTCTAGCCTCGCAAAGGAGAAAGCATCGCTCAAGCTTGGGGGAGGCTTAAATCAATGTTATATTCATGCCCCAATCATGAGCTCTCGAGAGAAATAATTATGCAAAGTTTTTATGCTCGGCTTTCTCATAAGAATCAAACCATGCTCGATACCTCTTGTGCTGGCTCTTTTATGATGAAGACTATCGAATTCAGATGGAATTTATTGGATAGAATTAAACTCAACTTTGAAGATTGGGACCTCGACGAACGTAAGGAGTCAGGTATGACACCTAAGTTTGATTGTGTTAAATATTTTATGGATACCGATATTTTCCGTAAGTTTAGCACTAAATATGGACTTGACTCTGAGATAGTAGCTTCTTTCTATGAATCTTTTGCTACTTATGTTGATCTCCCTAAGGAGAAGTGGTTTAAATATCATCCTCCCATAGAAGTAAAAGTAGCTGCACCTATTAAAGTTGAAGAAAAGACTGTCACTTATAATGATCCTATTGTTCCTACTTCTTATGTTGAGAAACCACCTTTCCCTGTTAGAGTAAAGGATCATGCTAAAGCTTCAACTGTTGTTCATAAAAGCAATATTAGAACTTATACACCTCCTGAGCAAATTAAAGTAGAACCTAATATTGCTATTGTTAAAGATCTCTTGTCTGATGATATTGATGGGCAGGTTATTCAGTTTGAAGGTGAAACTGCTAGAATTGCTAAACCTTGTGCTAAAGATAAACATAGACCTGTGGTAGGCGTGCCTGTTATTTCTGTTAAAATAGGTGATCATTGTTATCATGGCTTATGTGATATGGGTGCGAGTGCTAGTGTTATACCACATACTTTATACGAAGAAATTAAGAATGAAATTGCACCTGCTGAGTTAGAAGGTATATATGTCACAATTAAACTTGCCAATAGAGATACTATTTCACCAATTGGAATTGTTAGAGATGTTGAAGTCTTGTGTGGGAAAACTAAATATCCTGCTGATTTTCTTCTTCTTACTTCTCCGCAAGATAGCTTTTGTCCCATTATATTTGGTAGACCCTTCTTGAACATAGTTAATGTTAGGATAGATTGCAAAAAGAATGTTGTTACTATTGGCTTGGATGATATGGTTCATGATTTTAATTTCTCTAAAGTTAGTAAACAACATCGTGAGGAAGAATTACCTAGTAGGGATGAAATTATTGGTCTTGCTTATATTGCCATACCTCCTAGTGATCCTTTAGAACACTATTTGCTAGACCATGAAAATAATATGTTCATGAATGAAAGAAGGGAAATAGATGAAGTATTCTTTAAACAGGAACCTATTCTGCATCACAATTTTCCTGTTGAAATTTAGGGGATCCTCCTCCACCCAAGGGTGATCCCGTGTTTGAGCTCAAACCGTTGCCTGATAATCTTAAATATGCTTATCTTGATGAAAAGAAGATATATCATGTTATTATTAGTGCTAACCTTTCAGAGCATGAAGAAGAAAGATTATTGAAAACTCTGAAGAAGCATCGTGTTGCTATTGGATATACTCTTGATGATCTTAAGGGCATTAGTCCCACTCTATGTCAACATAAAATAGTTTGGAAGCAGATGCCAAACCAGTTCGTGATCCTCAACGACGTCTGAATCCTAAAATGAAAGAAGTGGTAAGAAAAGAAATACTAAAGCTTCTGGAGGCAGGTATAATCTATCCCGTTGCTGATAGTGAGTGGGTAAGTCCCGTCCATTGTGTCCCTAAGAAGGGAGGTATTACTGTTGTTCCTAATGATAAAGATGAATTGATTCCACAAAGAATTATCACAGGTTATAGGATGGTAATTGATTTCCGCAAATTAAATAAAGCTACTAAGAAAGATCATTACCCCTTACCTTTTATTGATCAAATGCTAGAAAGATTATGTAAACATACACACTATTGCTTCCTAGATGGTTATTTTGGTTTCTCTCAAATACCTGTGTCGGCTAGAGATCAATCAAAGACTACTTTTACGTGCCCTTTTGGTACTTTTGCTTATAGACGTATGCCTTTTGGTTTATGTAATGCACATGCGACCTTTCAAAGATGCATGATGGCTATATTCTCTGACTTTTGTGAAAAGATTTGTGAGGTTTTCATGGATGATTTTTCCGTCTATGGTTCCTCTTTTGATGATTGCTTGAGCAATCTTGATCGAGTTTTGCAGAGATGTGAAGAAACTAATCTTGTCTTGAATTGGGAAAAGTGCCACTTTATGGTTAATGAAGGTATTGTCTTGGGGCATAAAGTTTCTGAAAGAGGTATTGAAGTTGATAAAGCCAAGGTTGATGCTATTGAAAAGATACCATGTCCCAAGGACATCAAAGGTATAAGAAGTTTCCTTGGTCACGCCGGATTTTACAGGAGGTTCATTAAGGACTTCTCAAAAATTTCTCGGCTTCTGACTAATTTATTGCAAAAGGATATACCATTTGTCTTTGATGATGATTGTGTAGAAGAGTTTGAAATACTTAAGATAGCATTAGTCTCTGGACCTATTGTTCAGCCACCTGATTGGAATTTACCCTTTGAAATTATGTGTGATGCTTGTGATTATACTGTAGGTGCTATTCTAGGGCAAAGAGTTGATAAGAAATTAAGTGTTATTCATTATGCTAGTAAGACTCTAGACAATGCTCAAAGAAATTATGCTACTACTGAAAAAGAGCTTTTAGAAGTTGTATTTGCTTGTGATAAGTTCAGACCTTATATTTTTGATTCTAAAGTAACTATTCAAACTGATCATGCTGCTATTAAATACCTTACGGAAAAGAAAGATGCTAAACCTAGACTTATTAGATGGGTTCTCTTGCTACAAGAATTTGATTTGCATATTGTTGATAGAAAGGGAGCTGAGAACCCGGTTGCAGACAACTTGTCTAGGTTAGAAAATATTCTTGATGACCCACTACCTAGTAATGATAGCTTTCCTGATGAACAACTAAATGTTATAAGTACTTCTCGTAGTACTCCATGGTATGCTGATTATGCTAATTATATTGTTTCTAAATTTATACCACCTAGCTTCACATACCAACAAAACAAAAAGTTTTTCTATGATTTAAGACATTACTTTTGGGATGACCCACATCTTTATAAATAAGGAGTAGATGGTGTTATTAGACGTTGTGTACCTGAGCATGAACAGGAATAGATCCTACGCAAGTGTCATTCCGAGGCTTATGGAGGACACCACGCTGGAGATAGAACTGCACATAAGGTATTGCAATCTGGTTTTATTGTCCTACTCTCTTCAAGGGTGCCCGTAAGTTTTTCTTGTCTTGTGATGAATGCCAAAGAATTGGTAATATTAGTAGACGTCAAGAAATGCCTATGAATTATTCTCTTGTTATTGAACCGTTTGATGTTTGGGGCTTTGATTATATGGGACATTTTCCTGCCTCTAATGGATACACACATATTTTAGTTGCTGTTGATTACGTTACTAAGTGGGTAGAAGCTATTCCAACTAGTAGGGCTGAACATAACACTTCTATTAAAATGCTTAAGGAAGTTATTTTCCCGAGGTTTGGAGTCCCTAGATATTTAATGACTGATGGTGGTTCACACTTTATTCATGGTGCTTTCTGTAAAATGCTTGCTAAATATGATGTTAATCATAGAATTGCATCTCCTTATCACCCATAGTCTGGTGGTCAAGTAGAGTTGAGCAATAGAGAGCTCAAATTAATTTTGCAAAAGACTGTTAATAGGTCTAGAAAGAATTGGTCCAAGAAACTTGATGATGCATTATGGGCTTATAGAACTACATACAAAAATCCTATGGGTATATCTCCGTATAAAATGGTTTATGGGGAAGGAGAACACGGCGGCTCTGGAGCAGGAAAAGAAGGCGACGGCGAGGTCGAAGGGGAAGGCGACCAGTCGGGGCGGATCCTCCTCGTGAACCGGCCTGCCGAAGGGCTGGATCCAGGGCGACTGGATCCGCTCAACGATCACCCAAGAAGACCTCGACGACCTGGCCGAAGGAGGGCTGATCCCCTTTGAATCGGCACGGCTTCCGTGGAAGGAATCCAAGCCGCAACCTCAGGAGGGTGAGCGCGTTCTCCTTGCCACCCACGTCGACCTTGGATTTTCCATGCCTCCTCACTCTTTCTTTCAGGGATTTCTGAACTTCTTTGGGGCACAACTCCACCACTTCACTCCCAACACAATCGTTTATCTCGCCGCTTTCGTTTCTTTGTGTGAGAATTTCCTAGGTTGTCGGCCTCACTGGGGCCTTTTCAAGCACATTTTCACTTGTCGCTCCCAGACAGTGAAAAAGGCCAATCCGAGTGACGAGAGGACTCAAGTGATTCAGATGTGTGGGGGTCTTGGTGTTCAGATGAGATGGAAAAGTTCCTTTCCGGCCATGATTCTTCCCGACTCAGTTCGCGGATGGCAGTCGACCTGGTTTTACTGCAAAGACCAGTCGACGCCAGGGCAGTCGACTGGCCTCCCTCCTTTCACCATGGACCTAGTGAGGAAACCCTCCCCTTTGAAGGTGCTCCCGGAGGAGAAGGCGCAGGTGAGGGTGCTGGTAGAGCGAGTGGTCCAGCTTATCCGTGATGGGGTCACCGGTATGGATCTCTTGGAGGTCTTCCTTCAGTGGCGCATCCAGCCTCTTCAAGCCCGAGACCATTCGATGTGGATGTATTCGGGTCTTGAAGACTCCACTCGGATTCACCCGGAGGAGGTCAATGACGACACACTGGAGAAGTGGTTGTCGGGCATGACCGGAAACAAGGACAACCCCAGGGGAGCCAGGAGAGTTCCTCCATTCGACCAGTCTCATGTACCAGAGAAGGTCTGATTTTGAGCTTTTGTTTGTAATCTGAATTCACTCACGCAGCTGCCTATACTGAGTCGACTGACTTTGTTCTCCCTGCTTTCTTTCAGGCCATTATTGAAATGTATTCAATGCCCAACGGAGAGCAAGAGCAGGATCCGGAAGGAGAGGCGAGCGGCGGTGACAGTGGTGAATGGGATTCTGACGGTGGAGGGGACGAAGAAAGCGACGATCCAAGTGACGAAGAAGAAGTCGAGTCGCCTCCTCGCAGGGAGAGGCGGTCCAAACTTGACCAAGAACGACCGAGCGCCCATGAAAAGGCGATTGCTCAAGCTGGTCAGTCTTCAAAGCGTCCTCGGACCTCTTCGCCAACTCCAACTAAAAAAGCGTCAAAGCACCCCAAAGTCGCAGAGCCGAAGCTTTAGAAGGCGTTGCCGAAGATTAAGATTGACACCCCCGTCGCTTCTGCGTGAGTGTCTCCTTTTATCTTCACTCGACGCCCTGTGCTGTTTGTTTTTCTTGTTTTAACCGGACGAACTTTGGAGCTGGCAGCGCTGCTACTTCCGGGACCTCAGCTTACAGGGACGATGATGAGGTGATGGAGGATGCGGTCACTTCTAATCTGGGTATGATTTCTGCCATTCTGTCTTTATTTTGGTCGATTCAACTGCAATGTGTACCATTGGGTGATGCGATTTTGTCGATTGAACTTTGAACAGCTCCTAACATTATTGACCTCCCTGATGATGATGATGAAGAGCCCGAGAGGCCTTTGATGAGGAAAAATAGGCAAGCTCCTACGAGCGAGGTGCCACAATCGACGCCGAGGGCGGAGCCAGTCGTTCAGGACGTTGGTGATGCTAATCGGGGTTCTGTTACCTTCGCCGTGCCTTTGTCGAGTGCCTTGCCTTCCTCGTCGACTGCTCAGGCCCCTGTCGACCCGCCTTCAGTTTTTGCGACCCATCATGTCCCAGAGGACGAAGTGAATGCTGCCAAGGAAGCCATACGCCAGGCGGGCATTATGATGGAGAAGATGAAGATGGTGCGGGACGCCAGCCAGGCCGCCTACGATGCCAGCTCGGCTCTCCAGAGCAACGTTCAGGTTAGTTGGTCGCTGCTTGTTCTGTTAGGATATGCTATCTGAAGACTCTTTCCGAAAATCTTTGCATCTGTACACCCACTGGGTGTGTCGATTGAATTTTTGAACTAGTGGGGGCACACTGAGTGCACCCACTGGGTGTAGTCCTCTAGACTACGGTGGACTGCTGGCAGTCGACTGTAGTCTTTGTATTTTGTCGAGTGTAAACCGCACTGGTAGTTTGTCTCTTCCACTCGATCTGGTCGAGTGGGATCAGAACCGGTGGGGGCACGCCAAGTGCACCCACTGGGTGTAGTTCCTGAGACCGCGGTCGACTACTGGCAGTCGAGTGTGGTCTGAGTTCTACTTTCTCTCCACTTTTTTTTTACTCCCTGCACTCGACTCCGGCGGGCCGGTCGAGTGCGATCAGAACCGGTGGGGGCACGCAAAGTGCACCCACTGGGTGTAGTCCCCGAGACTATGGTGGACTGCGGGCAGTCGACCGTAGTCTTAGTACTTATTGTCTTTGTCATTTTTCGCTGTAAAATAACTTCTCCCCTTTGATTTCAGAAATCTTGTGATCTTGGAGTTCGCTTTGCTGACTTGGAGAAACAACAGATTCAACTGAACCTTGACTTGGAGCTGGCCAAGACAGAGCTGCAAAAGGTCAAGGACGGCGCCACTGGTAAGACGAGTTTGTTGACTAGTCTGTCTTGGGCTTGAGTACCCTTCTGCTCTTTCTGAATTAATCATCATTTCTTTGCAGAAAAACTGAGAGAAGCTCTGGTGAAGAAGGATCAGGATTTGGCTGCTGCTTGAAAGGAGGCTGACGACAGGACCGCTCTGGCTGAACAGAAACTGGCTTCGGTCGGCCAGTTGGAAGAAGAGAATACCAATCTGAAATCTGCTCTGAACGAAGCCAACAAGGAGTGCTCGCGCTGGAAGAAGGAGAACCTCAACCTGTGCGAGAAGATGGATGGCATCGCTCGCAGGAGGGACGATCTGGAGAGCTATTTGAGGAGCCTTGCCAAGAAGTTGTTCCTCAAGCTTGAAGGTGCACATTTTCTTCCGACTGATTTTTTTGTGTTGACTCAGCGTATGAAAATTGTCTTATCCTTGGATCATGAATGCAGAGTTTTGCCAGGACTTCGAGGAGGAACTGGGTGGATCGAACCAGGTTTGGATCCAATCAATTCTCCCATGAAAGATGAAACTGCCATGAATCTGCTCCGACTGGAATCCCGTATCGACGGTGTCGTGGACTACTTGGCTCGACTGAAGGTCGCCATGTCACGGATCGACCCGGCACTTTGGCTAGAGGCCACGCTCCAAAATGATCTTGAGTCCCTGATGACTTGACTTAACGAAATCCCTGACCGAGTGCAGGAGTGGAAGAAGTCTTCTGCCCGGTGTGGCACTGATGTGGCTTTGTCTTTGGTTCGCGTCCATTGCAAGGAGGTGCGACAAGATAAGCTGGCAGCAATCAAGGTCGCCAACACCCAAAAGCATGACTTCCGATCTTTTATGCAGACTTTCATCGCTGCAGCCACTCGGATCACCGACGGCGTCGACTTAGACGAGTTCGTCGAGCCTGCTAGTCCTCCTCCCGCGGAGTGAACAAACTTTTATGCCTCACCTTAATTTGCCTCGGAATGCCGAGTGGTTTTTGTAACCGTTAAACTCTTTCGGGCTGAATGCCCGAGCACTTCGACCTGTGGTCCGGAACCTTTAGGATTTATCTGAGCTTGGTTTATCGTTGAATATCTTCATGAATCCCCTGCCGAGTGAACTCGTTCTTCATTCGAGACAATTTTTGTATTTGTAGCGCAGCTCCAAAGGAGAAGGAAGCAGTCGACCTGTGCCTCATTGCCCTTGCGGGTCGGCGAAGCTCCTCAAGAGAGGGTGGCAGTAGTCCTGCACCTCGTCGTCCTTGCGGAGTGGGATGGAGCGCACGTTGTATTTGTGGTGAAGCTCTCCAGGGGAAGGCGGCAGTCGACCCGCGCCTCGTTACTGCAGAGCGGGATGGAGCGCACATTGTATTTGTGGCGAAGCTCTCCAGGAGAAGGCGGCAATCGACCCGCACCTCGTCGTCCTTGCGGAGTGGGAGGAAGCGCACGTTGTATTTGTGGCGAAGCTCCTAAGGAGAAGGCGGCAGTCGACCTGCACCTCGTCGTCCTTGAGGATTGAGATGTGTTTCGTACTTAGGCGAGTACTGGACTTCAGCTAAGCCCCCGGGTGGGAGGTTTGCTCTCCACTCGGTAGGATTTTCCAAACTTAGGTGAGTGCTGGACTGCAGCTAAGTCTCTGAGTGAGAGTACTTAGGCGAGTACTGGACTACAGCTAAGCCCCCGAGTGGGAGGGTTGCTCTCCACTCGGTAGGATTTCTTCAAACTTAGGCGAGTGCCGGACTGCAGCTAAGTCTCTGAGTGAGAAAACTTAGGCGAGTACTGGACTGCAGCTAAGCCCCCGAGTGGGAGGGTTGCTCTCCACTCGGTAGGATTTTTTCAAACTTAGGCAAGCGCCGGACTGCAGCTAAGTCTCCGAGTGAGAAAACTTAAGCGAGTACTGGACTGCAGCTAAGCCCCCGAGTGGGAGGATTGCTCTCCACTCGGTAGGATTTTTTTCTAACTTAGGCGAGTGCCGGACTGCAGCTAAGCCTCCGAGTGAGAAAACTTAGGCGAGTACTGGACTGCAGCTAAGCCCCCGAGTGGGAGGGTTGCTCTCCACTCGATAGGATTTTTTCAAACTTAGGCGAGTGCCGGACTGCAGCTAAGCCTCTGAGTGAGAGAACTTAGGCGAGTACTGGACTGCAGCTAAGCCCCCGAGTGGGAGGGTTGCTCTCCACTCGGTAGGATTTTTTCAAACTTAGGCGAGTGTCGGACTGCAGCTAAGCCTCCGAGTGAGAGAACTTAGGCGAGTACTGGACTGCAGCTAAGCCCCCGAGTGAGAGGATTGCTCTCCACTCGGTAGGATTTTTTCAAACTTAGGCGAGTGCCGGACTGCAGCTAAGTCTCCGAGTGAGAAAACTTAGGAGAGTATTGGACTGCAGCTAAGCCCCCGAGTGGGAGGGTTGCTCTCCACTTGGTAGGATTTTTTCAAACTTAGGCGAGTGCCGGACTGCAGCTAAGTCTCCGAGTGAGAGAACTTAGGAGAGTACTGGACTGCAGCTAAGCCCCCGAGTGGGAGGGTTGCAATCCACTCGGTAGGATTTTTAAATACTTAGGCGAAACGGGTTCGCAGCTAAGCCCCCGAGTGGGAGGCTGGCTCACCACTCAGTAGGAAATTATTTTTACAAACTTAGGCGAAGCGGATTCGCAGCTAAGTCACCCACTGGGGGATTTCTTACGCAAACAAAAACAATAACAATCACTGGGAAAATTATAACGCTCTTGTCTTTGATAAATAAACTACAGGAGTTTTTTTTCTTATTACATGTCATCCGAGTGAGAATTCAAGTATAAAAGGGGCGGAGTAGCTCCGCATTCCAGGCTCGTGGCTCATCAATCTGGCGGTCGACATTATAGAGGTGATACGCTCCATTGTGGACTACTCTTGTGACTATGAAGGGGCCTTCCCAAGTAGGAGCGAGTTTGTGTGGTTTCTGCTGATCCACTCGGAGGACTAAGTCTCCTTCTTGGAAGGCTCGACTCTTCACATTTCTGGCGTGGAATCGATGCAAGTCTTGCTGATAGATGGTCGATCGGATCATGGCCATTTCTCTTTCTTCTTCCAGGAGGTCGACTACGTCCTGCCGGGCTTGTTCTGCTTCTTCTTCAGAGTAGAGCTTGACTCAAGGGGCGTTGTGAAGCATGTCACTCGGCAAGACTGCTTCAGCTCCGTAGACCAGAAATAATGGGGTTCTTCTGGTCGATCGGTTTGGGGTCATCCTCAATCCCCAAAGAACTGATGGAAGCTCGTCAACCCATGCACCTACTGCGTGCTTGAGATCGCGCATCAATTGAGGTTTCAGTCCTTTGAGAATTAGGCCATTTGCTCTTTCCGCCTATCCATTCGACTGAGGGTGAGTGACCGAAGCATAGTCGACTCGTGTGCCTTGAGAGGCGCAAAAGGTCCTGAATTTGTCGGAATCGAAGTTTGAACCATTGTCAGTGATGATGCTGTGCGGAACTCCATATCTGAATATCAACTCTCTAATGAAACTGATAGCAGTGCAAGCATCAAGATTCTTTATAGGCTTAGCTTCAATCCATTTGGTGAACTTGTCGACTGCTACTAGCACATGAGTGAAGCCGCTCCTGCCCGTTTTCAGTGGTCCAACCATGTCCAGCCCCCAAACAGCGAAGGGCCAGACGAGTGGAATGGTTTTCAGAGCTGACGCGGGCTTGTGCGACATATTGGAGTAATACTGACATCCTTCACATTTGTCGACTATCTCTTTTGCCATTTCATTGGCCCTTGGCCAGTAAAATCCCGCTCGGTATGCTTTAGCCACAATGGTCCGAGAGGACGCATGATGACCACAGGTCCCCGAGTGGATATCGTCAAGGATCATCTGACCTTCTTCTGGTGTTATACACTTCTGACTGACTCCAGTCGCGCTTTCTCTATACAACTGTCCCTTTATGACTGTAAAGGCCTTGGATCGACGGACGATCTGTCGAGCCTCTTCTTCGTCCTCTGGGAGTTCTTTCCTTAGGATGTACGAGATGTACGGTACTGTCCAGTCGGGAGTGATGACCAAGACTTCCATGATCAGGTCGACCACAGCTGGAACTTCAACTTTAGTCAGATCCGTGGCACTTTTTGGCTGCGGGGCCTCTTTAGTGAAGGGATCCTCCTGAACTGCTGGTGTGTGGATGTGTTCCAAAAACACATTGCTGTGAATGGCTTCTCTTTTGGAACCTATTTTTGCCGAATCATCAGCTGCTTGATTTTTCAGTCGGGGTATGTGATGAAGCTCTAACCCCTCGAATTTCTTCTCCAGCTTTCTCACTGCATTGCAATAACCAGTCATGGCTGGACTTCTGACGTCCCATTTCTTCATCACCCGATTAACCACCAAATTCGAGTCGCCATAGACCATGAGGCGTCGGACGCCGAGTGAAATGGCCATGCGCAACCCATATAAAAGTGCTTCATATTCCGCCTCGTTATTGGAGGAATCATAGTGGATTTGAAGAACATATCTGAGCTTATCTCCTCGGGGGAAGACCAACACCACCCCGGCACTGGAACCATTCAGCATTTTGGAACCATCGAAGAACATAGTCCAATGCTCCGAGTGAACCTGAGTCGGCAGTTGCTGTTCAATCCACTCGGCGACGAAATCTGCTATTGCCTGGGACTTGATAGCTTTCTTTGCCTCGAACTTGATATCTAGAGGAAGGAGTTCAATCGCCCATTTTGCCACTCGACCAGTTGCATCTCTGTTATGCAGGATCTCTGACAATGGAGCGTCGCTGACGACTGTAATGGAATGATCAGAGAAGTAGTGAGCAACTTTCTTTGTGGTCATATAAATCCCATATACAAGCTTCTGATAATGAGGATATCTTTGCTTCGACGGGGTCAAAACTTCAGAAATATAATATACTGGGCGCTGAACTTTGAAGGCTTTTCCTTCTTCTTCCCGCTCGACCGTAAGTATCATACTGATGACTTGTCCCGTGGCTACGATGTAAAGCAGCAAAGGCTCCTTGCTGATTGGGGCAGCAAGCACCGGCTGGGTGGAGAGCAGAGCTTTGAGCTCTGCAAACGCTGCATCAGCTTTGGGAGTCCACTCGAACTTGTCGGACTTCTTCATCAATCGGTAAAGAGGCAATGCCTTTTCACCGAGACGAGATATGAATTGACTTAAAGCGGCCAAGAAACCAGTAAGCTTCTGGACGTCGTGCACTCACACAGGACTTTTCATTCGGAGTATAGTACCGACTTTTTCTGGATTGGCGTCGATTCCCTGTTCGGAAACGAGAAAACTGAGTAATTTTCCACCAGGAACTCCGAATGTGCACTTTGATGGATTAAGCTTGATATCATACCTCCTGAGGTTGGCAAAGGTTTCAGCAAGGTAAGCCAGCAGGTCGGAACCCTTCTGTGACTTGACCACAATGTCATCCATGTATGCTTCCACATTCCGACTGATTTGAGTGAGCAAACACTTCTGAATCATCCTCATGAATGTGGCTCCAGCATTCTTGAGACCGAACGGCATGGTAACATAACAGAGGCACCCGAATGGAGTGATGAAAGCTGTTTTGATCTTGTCAGGTCCATACAGACGGATCTGATGGTACTCGGAATAGGCGTCTAAAAAAGACAGTCGGTCACATCCCGCAGTCGAGTCGACTATCTGATTAATGCGGGGGAGAGGAAAATGATCTTTCGGGCAGGCCCGATTGATATGTTTAAAGTCAATGCACATGCGAAGTGACTTGTCCTTCTTGGGGACCATGACAACGTTGGCGAGCCACTTGGAGTGGTAGATTTCTCGGATGAACTCCGCTGCTAAGAGCCGGGCCACTTCCTCGCCAATAGCCTTTCTCTTCTGGATGGCGGACCGTCGGAGATGTTCCTTGACAGGTTTTTCTTTTGAGTCGACTCTTAGGTGGTGCTCAGCCAGCTCCCTGGGAACACCCGACATGTCAGAAGGCTTCCATGCGAAAATGTCCCAGTTCTCACGGAGGAACTGGATGAGCGCTTCTTCCTATTTGGAGTCGAGTGTTGTTGAGATATGATTTGGAGCAGCGCTGGGATCGGTTGGGTGGATGTGAGCTGTCTTCATTTCGCCAGACGACTGAAAAGCTGATTCTGTAGCGGGCTTCTTGGCTCGCAACAAATCACTCGGGTCTGCAGTCTTCTCGTATTCCTGCAGTTCCACCACTGCCATATAAGCATCAGCGATCTTTGAACCTTTCTGAAAACATTCTTCTGCTTTCTTCCGATTGCCCGTAATAGTGATCACACCCTTGGGGCCAGGCATCTTCAATTTGAGATACACATAACATGGTCGGGCCATGAAGCGTGCATAAGCCGGCCTGCCCAAAATAGCGTGATAGGCACTCTGGAAGTCTACCACTTCAAACGTCAACTTTTCTTTGCGGTAATTCTTGGAATCACCGAAAACCACATCAAGAGCAATCCGGCCGAGTGATTCAGCCTTCTTCCCAGGAATGACTCCATGGAAACTCATGTTGCTGGTACTGAGTCTGGACATCGAAATGCCCATCCCTTTCAATGTCTCAGCATATAGTATGTTCAAACCACTGCCCCCATCCATCAAGACTTTGGTCAGTCGAGTGCCTTCAACAACTGGGTCGACCACCAAAGCTTGCCTCCCAGGGGTGGCAATCTGCGTTGGGTGATCGGACCGGTCGAATGTTATGGCAGTCTGAGACCACTTCAGATAACTGGGTGTTGCTGGAGCAACCATATTCACCTCTCGATTGATAACTTTCAGTCGACTTTTGCTTTCAACATCAGCAAAAATCATCAGGGTGGAATTGACCTGGGGGTATCCATCGTCACTATCTTCCTTGTCCTCAACTTTGTCCGACTCCTTTTCCTTATCTTTGGGCTGCTTGCCCTGGAACTGCTAGATCAAGAGTCGACACTGTCGAGTGGTATGTTTCGGGTAAATGAAGTTACCCTCTTCATCTTTCTTGGTGTGGACGAGACATGGCAAATCCAACACATCATTTCCGTCCTGGTCTTTAACTTTCTTGGGGTTCCAAGGTCCTTTGGGTTTCCCTTTAAACATTCCTTGGGTTACAGCCAAGGGTTCCCTAGGAGCAGCTGGCTCGGCTTTCCGCTTCTGTTTCTGATTGGAATTTCCTCCGGTTTCTTGAGCGACTGACTTGAGCTTACCACTCCTGAGTCGATCCTCATCTTCACCATTAGCGTACTTGGTGGCAATCTCCATCATCCGATTCAGAGACATATCTCCGGTCCGACCAAATTTCAGATTCAGTTCTCTGTACTTGACGCCTTCTTTGAAGGCATAGACTGCTTGGTGGTCAGGCACATTCTCTACCGTGTGATGTAACGTGATCCATCTCTGGATGTAATCCCTCAAAGTTTCACTCGGCTTCTGCACGAAAGACCGCAGTTCCGTCAGCCCTGCCGGTCGCTTGCATGTTCCTTCAAATGTGGTGACAAACACTCGGGCGAGATCTTCCCAAGTGTAAATGCTGCTGGGTGCTAACTGGTTTAGCCACGCTCTGGCCGAGCCCTCCAACATGAGAGGCAGGTGCTTCATGGCCACTTCATCATTGCCGCCGCCAATCTGGACGTCCACTCGATAGTCTTCAAGCCAAGTATCGGGCTTGGACTCACCAGTGAACTTGCTGACTCCAGTCGCCAACCTGAAGTTGGGAGGAATCACAGCGGCCCTGATGGCTCTACCAAAGCACTCTGGCCCCGAAACATGTGCTCTGCTGCTAGTAGGTGCATCTCTGTCGTGACCTTCTTGGTGAGCTTTGTTCCTGTCGACCAAACCTTGAACGAGAATGGATCTCGCATCAAAGCCTGGCTCCCTGGAGTCGACTGGGATCCTTCGCCCAACACTACGAGGCCGCCTGTCATCCTGCTGTCGAGGCGCATACGACCCGCTCCTCGGGGGAGGGGTGGGCACTCGACGTCGATCATCACGATCGAATCGGTGATCATATTGCTCACGGTTCTCGTACTGATTACGCCGGTCCCCACGTCCCTCATGCCTCAGGGGCAATCTTGGACTATGAGCCGACTGTGTCTGCAGCAACGGATCTGCTGTGAATCCTGTTCCGCGACTGAGAACAGCGGAATTCTGGTCTCCTGCTGCT